>NC_051185.1:100762425-100806972 GCF_013339695.2 Rhipicephalus sanguineus | reverse complement strand
CCTCAAGAAAATTTCATCGCACTATCTATATGGGCGGAAATTCATGTTGTTCACGGACCACCAACCGCTGGTAGGCATCTTAGGGCCGCAAAGCAAGTTCCATCTTCTGTTGCCGCTCGCATGCAACGATGCAGCGTTGACGTGCCACTATGTTAATAATTATTTATTACCCCTTCCTTTCGTCCGGTAACCTGGCTGCTGACACGAGAGCATTGACCAACAATCTTTACAAATGAGCAGTATTTGCAGCGTTTGCATGACTATACATAGGCAGAACAGCTGCAGTTAATCGGCTCAGCTTCACTGCATAGATAAGTCACACTAATGTGGATGACACCTGTATCTTCTTTATGGTGTCCTACAAGCTCGAATTTCATCTTGACAGCATGTAGGCTGCTCAATTAACGGACACCTTCCAGCTTTACACACTTGTCACCTACGTTGTTCTCCATCAACCACGCCCCGCCACGGTGGTCTAGTGGTTGGGGGCTCGACTGCTGACCCGAAGTTCGCGGGATCGAATCCCCGCCGCGGCGGCTGCATTTTTCGGTTGAGGCGAGAATGTTTGAGGCCCGTGTACTTAGATTTAGGTGCACGTTAAAGAACCCCAGCTGGTCGAAATTTCCGGAGCCCTCCACTACGGCGTCCCTCGTAATCATATCGTGGTTTTGGGATGTTAAACCCCAGATTGTTTCATTGAACACATATAATAATGGTCCATTTACCCTTTGCAATTAATTTCTGCGCTGTCCAAGTTCCAATACTATTTAGCGTTACGTTCGTGCTTTCATGTTCGGACAGATCGTAAAAACCTCCTCTGCTCTGATTTTACAGAAAATAGGTGCTACAACGATCAAACATCTAAGGAATGCAGCACTGTTCTGTTCCAGGAAAGTGAGGTGGCATGGTTCCAACAGGTAGGCATGATAATTCTGCAGCGATAGCGTATATTTACAAATATTTGCAGGGTTTGCAAGGAAAGAACGGTTGCGCGAAAGCTATAGACCATTCTTCCTTGCAAGTATGAACAAACTCGCCGGCAGCAAGTTTTATTGCACCATGTTTACAGGGTTCTTCCGACCAGAAGTAGCCGCGATGACTGCAAGGTACTTGAGCATCTTTCTACATTTCTTTGCTGTCGTCTTCACTGAGTTTGCAGAGTAAACTACTCTGCTTTGCAACACATCCGCTCAGGTTGAGTGCGTCCCACGGTAGTTGTTAGGTAGAACAGAAGTAAAAGTCAGAAACGGCTTCAGACTCACAATATGCAGAATAACGAAAGATGCTCAATGGAATGCCAAAGCCTCCCTATACAGCACAGACGCCGGTGCCCTCCTCAGCAGGTATTCCAAGAGGTCACAAACTGCAAATGGACGCCAATACTTCAGCACACAGGGCACTCGTTCGCTAAGTACAGGCTGCCTGCGCTTCCAAAATAAAAAGGCTTGACAAACATGATAAAATAGGGCCAATGCGTCCATTAGATGCTGTCACGTTAGGCACATCGACCAATTCGGGGCGAATATAAAAGCGTTGATGAAAGTAATCACCTGCTAAGGTATGCATCATCCGAATATTAATACTTTGCATGAAGTATACTATGCCAAGAAACGTCGTTAAGGAGAAAACAGATATCAGTCCTGGTTTACCGACAACACGTGCTGCCAGTTTAAAAAAAGACTTTAAAACACTGCTTCCGTCGATAGCGGTGAAATGAAATCTTTCCTAAACCTGCGTGACAGCCTAATTTGAATGCTCAAGCACATGCATAGCATACGTACTCCTTAACGCGTGACACTGGGATAACATTGAATAGCAGCTGTTAGTAGTCTCTTCCGCATTTGCAAAATAAACGAAGCGGAACCACTACCACTGTTGCGCTAAGGATCCCACAAAATGAAACCAGAAAATAGCAATTGCGCAGGCCCCTGTAATCGTGAACTGTGCTAGTACACCACAGCGAGAGCAAGTTTACCTATGATAAGCAATTCTTGCACATATTGCGGTGGCAACTTCACAAAGCACATCAGTGTAATGTGATCTTCCGTAAAAAATTACACACCATCTCCCCCTACGGGCAACCTTCGTTGAATACTAAACATCGCCGGGGTGCGCATCGAGTTTCCATTTCTCTTATGTGACTTATGAGACGGTGGTTGTCGAGGCGTTTGAATTACCGCTTGCCGACGCTGACGTTTACGTTCGGCTAGCGCCGACGTTGACGTTGTTCATGGCGTTTCGCACACCGTTGCACAGAGAGAGAGTGACGGAAGCACAGCGAATGCGCGCTTTCACAGCCTCGAAGCTGGGACATTCGCTTGCCCGCGTTGCCGTTTACGTTCAGCTTCGCGAGCGTCCACAGCACCGTTGCAGAGGGGAGACAAATCGTCCGTTCAATTCTCCGTCAAATCGTCCGTTCGATGGGCCCTCGTTTTCGCTATCGCTAAAGTAACTCGTCAGTCACCATGGCGAAAGCTGCGTCACGAACAAATGCACACACAGACAATACCGCAATTATAAACCTCGATTAACAGACGCGTGCGGAATAAAAAAAAAAAGAGGACATGGAAACTATTAGCAGCAGACAAATCGGAGTCAGCTGTTCTTTGAGCAGCCGGGGTGTGACTTGCCAGATTTGAAGCGGGGTTTCGCTTACTCTATCGGATCAAAGAAAGAAGATGATTCTTAAGGGCTCGTTTTCTTTGTTAGACACAATCGGATCTATCGGATCAAGGCTTACGGAAGCTACACTACACATTTAAAGCCGTGTATTTTGCTGTAACGTTGATTGCTCAGGAAGATTAACAAATACACATAATTATTGAGCAGGAACCGTCATTTCCTAACCACATTTAGGAATGTTCTCGTTCTCAGGCGCCCTTCTCCACCCACGCGTTTTACTCAAGTCAAGGGAGCGTTGCAAAGCGTTCCTTGGCGAAGGAAAGGAGGAGGAGAGTTCAAAAAACGCAGCGGCCCCTTGAGTGAAGGAATGCGCTTCGCCTTGACTTGGCTTTAAGTGAGGAGAAGCGTTGAGTGAAGGTGCGTTTTAGAATACGGGGTTAAGCTTCGATTAAGGTATGGTAAAATATAGGATGTGTCCGCATCTGCAACTGAACTGCACTTTTCACCACCCATGCGCGTGCTGATACGCACGCTCGAATTTGGCGGAGCTGTCTATGCCGAACGTTGGTCCGTCCGTCGCGTACAGGAAACTCCGCGCAGCGATGACGCCACCGCGCGTCCTGGTAACAGGTGGCTAAGCTTCGCACTTGCTTCATGAGCCCCGACACGGCTCCGCGTGCTCCTTCCAGCTGCGCGAGACTGCGCATGCGAAGTGAGGTCACCATGGAACACTTGCGCTTGGCTTTGCCCGCCCGTCTCGACACTACCCCACCGCTCTCATCCGCCAGTCATGACGAGACGATTAGCCGGACTTGCCGGGCCGCCTTTGACGAGGTCGGGGAAGAAGAGTTTACCTTGGCCTTGCTCAACGTGAGGTCATTTCAGAGCCAGGCCGCGGACGTTAACCACGAAGAACTGCTGCGGAGGGCCACGTTGATATGCTTTATCCAGACGTGGAACAATCCCATACATATCGTAGATACAACATTTTGGCGCAACCTTGAAACGCCAGGACCAGCTAGGTGCCGATCAGCGCCGCTGTGTCTTTAGCCTTGCGCCACTAAAGCAAGCTGACCCCTTTTCTTCTTGAATAACTAGACTGTGAATGTGTGCAGCATGATATAGTCGCTTACCAGCTGAGAATAAATAAAAGCTCCCGTCCTATTGCAATATCGTTATCTGAAGACGCCCTTCAGATTGATAAATAATAAGCATTTTCTTCATGGCGGAAAGACAAAAATATAGTGTCGCGGCAGTTTCTATTGATTACACGTTAACGATGTTCGTCGGAAGAAGTCGTCAATTTTGCTACAGCGGTTGTTAGGGGTATGTTAAATGTCAACGATACTTCGGCATGCCTAATTTGGCTCCACTAGGACCACTGAGGGACGGTAATCACAATTACAGCCGATTTGTCCGCACACTGTTTTTAGGGCCAGCGGAGTGCTCTCCTGTATATAGTATAATCCATGGATAACGGTACAATGAAAACCGGAATATTCGTTCCTTATAACTGACTGTCGTTATATATGTACCGACAAAACAAAAATAAATAACATTCCCGCGCGTTTTCTGGTGCATGTACGTCTACTTAGTTCACAACAATAAGAGAATTGGTTCGAAGAATTCAAGTCTTTGAAAGAATAATGAACACTCTATTATAGGCTTCATAAATAGCCATTAAATCATGTAATTGGCTCCTAAAGAACCTCTGAGCTCATTATTACACCGTAGGTGTCATTGGCTTCGTCTCCATGGGCAAAAAAAAACGCGTGGGCAAAAACGCCTTCGCGCTCACACGCTCTGTTTCAAGGGTGCTGATTCTAAATTTATTGACGTTCTCGATGCCGCTCCTCGTAAGCGCTCAGCGTCAGCGACGAAGGTAGAAACGGCGTCAGGCAATGAACGCTTCGTTTCAAGGGTGTAGATTCTAAATTTATTGGACGTTCTTGTCCATAGAGCGCTCTACAAGTTCAACAACGTTCGCTTCCACCAACAGACTTTCGAAATCTTCCCGTAAGAAGGGGAGATAAACGAAGACGAGGTCAAGAGTGTGATGGACGTCGACGACTTCGATGACCCAAAGCCATGCGCCATGGCTATGAACTGGTCGAGTCAGAGGGTTGTGAACGATGAAACATGCATGGCCGGTCTGCAAAATCAGACGTACTTGGTCATCGCTTCCGAACTCGCCTGACTCGCCTTTCACGACGACGGCCCCATGTTCGCAAGCCCTCGTCTGGAGGTTCGCGAGACGGCAGCCCTCACGTCTACTTTGGCTGCGTTTTGACTCGCCCTTCACGACGATGGCCCGATGTTAGCAAGGCAAGACAGTCCGTGGAGGACAGCAAGGTACATCTTGAGAGCCCAGCCACGTGACTGTAGGCGTCGTCTGGAGATTCGCGAGATGGGAACCCTCACGTCTACTACGGCTCCGTATTGACTCGCCCTCCGCGATGACGGCCTCAGGTTTGCAAGGCTTGAACGTGCACATAGAGAGGAACATCTCGACAGCCCTGCACTCCGCGCAGTGAAAGGTATCTGCGCCCATCACAACATTTTCTCATCGATGAGAACTTCGAGACGTGCGAGGCCAGGGCGAAGAATTTCTGTCCCGACACCCGTGCTGTAGGCCCAGTCTTGGAAGCAGCAGGAACGTGAAGCGCAGGTGCAAACTAGCATAACGAAGGCGGCGTCGATACTCAAGACCCTATAGGTAATTAATATGCTGAATCCTGATCACGCAGCATTGGCCCTTGAAACCATCTGCTGTGCACCTGCATGCCTGATGAAACTTCGCTATAGCAGTCTATAGAAGACTCGCGAGGCGAGAATGCCTAGTTCCTTTCGTTGCCCAGGAGGCTTTAAGAGCGAAAGGGGAATTGAAAGCTGGACATCGCCAGCAGACGCATCGCAGGAAATGCTCTGCCAAATGCAGCAACGTTACTGACCACCTGAACATCTAACTACTGAACTCGATGCAAGCCAGTTGAAGTTTCGAAGTGCTGAGGGACAATACTCCTCTTTCGTTTAAGCGTGTTCATTTGGCGGTGGCGGGAATGTGTTGAAAATAGAAGGAAACCACCGCCCTATCTGGGACATACGTATCGTGATCATGAGATTAGAGTGTTCCATTAAAGGGGAAGAATACGGGGCAGTCATGACGGTCGGTCTAATTTCTTTAAACCTAGTGCAAGGGAGCCTATCCAAGACGCTAGACGTGTTTTCACAACGCTGAGTGAGTGTAATGGAGCTGCCGTCTTTCTATTCACACTGACTGTCACGATTGGCACGAGCCAATTTCTCGTTGAAGATTATTGCTGAAATTGCTTATGGGATCTTCGGCTGGCGGCACTAGTGGCGCTTTTTGCACACTCGTGCAGTGCCGTACGTTCGTCTGGTCACCACGCGTGTGGTGCCGCACGTTCGGCTGGGCCGGCCACAACACGAGTGCACGCCTCCGCTCCACCGTGGAGATCGACGGTGGCGTGTGGTGCTATTCCGTCGTTCAGCGCGCGCTCATACAGACGCGGCGACGTTGGCGACGTTAGCGACGTTCCATCAGTGCAGGCGCAGTTTACAGCTGGCGCTGCAGCAGAACATGGCCGGACTCGGACTGCAGGTAAAACATGCATGGGCTGTTAGTCATCGGGCCGTGCTCTCACAAGGCTATTTTGCTGTCGGGATTTCACCGGCAATCGAAGACGATGCGGAAACTGCTAACCTTCGTCGAGTTTGTGCAAAACTCACGCACCAAAAGCGCGTGGAGAACAGACGAGGACACGCTGGACGCACAGCGTCTCGCAAGCGTCTCTAATCGTCTGGTTTTCAGTCGCTTGCGCTCTTAATCCCAGTACAAATGCGCCATTGCAAAGGGTCGTCTGCTGAATTTCGACTGCTGTGCTCGTCTCGGTGACGGCGCTGCTGTCGCAGATTCGAGTTTAGTGGCTCACACGTTCGTCTGGCCAGTAGCGGGGCCTGAAACTCGGGCGGTGCTTGACGTAACTTCCCTTCCACCGCCACGTTGCCAGTGCGGCTCAGCCGAAGATGTCATTAATAAATAATTATTCGATACTATCGCCACGCCGACTTCTTGTTTTATTTTGATGTATTCGGGTTTGACCAGCAATGACGGCCAGCAAGGCAACGCTCGGCGCTGACCGCGCGGCAGTGTTCGAGAAGCTTCGCGATTGAAGTATATCACTTTGTTAAGATTGCGCGCAAGGCGCTAACAGCCTAGATTATTCTAGAGCTTGCGCGACCACCAGTGAGAAGACTGGGAAGTTCGATGCATGATGCATAAAAGACGGCGCGTGAAAGCCATGATCTCTTTTTCGACAGCCGACGCCGCTATCAGTGTACAGTGTGTATCGCTCTAGTTTGACTATCCTCTTACCGGCCACGAGCTCGGCCGAATAAAGAGTTCTTCTTGGACACGCCGCCTGCTGCCTTCGTCCCCGTCACGGCCCCATGAAAATATTACTATTAATAAATTAAGGAATTATTAATTTGATGCCGGGGTCGTATATTACAGGAAAAACAAGGGGCGATTGTTTCATGATCTTCGGATTCCTCCTACTGCACCACTTATCATCTTCAACTTCTCAGCCCGTCTTTCAACAACTGATACACTTGCCCTAATATCATTAAAATCAATATCTCAAAGCTTGTCTTGTAAATATATCGAAGTACCAAACTGCACCAGAAATTGTGATTTATATCTGCCTTTTTAGGAAATTCTCTCGAACAAGTTGAACCACGAAGGTTCTTTTTCAGTATATCCAGTGTGCTGTGTTGAATTGGCAACCTGGCGTTGCATGCGTGAGCACGGATGTGTCTTCCACTTTTGTGCTCGTGCCTATGCTGTAGCAAGGAGGTTACAAAAAAGTTGCTGGAGTGGCGATTATTGCGCAATTGTGAAGCGGTACCGATCAAAGATGGCGGCTGCGCCCGCCATCTTAGCAGGATCACGATAAACCATCGGCGTTTCGCGAAGGAAAGCGAGCGTTTTCCTCGCACGCCAGACGAATTCAATATTGCAACTTTTACGGGTCATATACTGCTCCAAGTGTGGCTTTGTGTTACTGGTTTTGAAATAAGCCTCAAAATCATCGCAAATTTTATTGCAGATCAATCGGCAATACCCCTCTCGACTGGTTACTTTCGTCGGCAACAACGATCTTTTATTTTATAATTACCGTAGTATTTACACTAACAGATCAAAGCCATTTGATCTCTAAGTAGGCACCACCAGAAAAGCGCATGTTTCCGTGCTCTTTGGTGGGCAAAAGCTGGCTTCACTTCTGCCGGCAAGGCGTTGCGAGAGCTTCCACTGCAGAATTTTTTAGGGGCGAAGCTCCTTAAGGCGGCACCCGTTCGTCCCTCGTAATCGTCGTCATCGTAGTAGTCCGTAACAAGTCTTACGCTTTGACCTCCAAGGTGGTGCCGGTGGGAGATTTCTCCTGTGCGTTGTTGAACAATAAAAAATTCGCAGCGTGCGCGTTAACTAAAAGCCGAATTCTTCTGTCTCTCATTCCCCATTAGCAGCCATTGGCATGTTCCAGTAGGAAACGTTAGTAGAAGTAGAAGTGTAAGTGTTAGCTAAAAGCCGACTTCTTCTGTCTCTCATTCCCATTAGCAGCCATTGTTTACGTCCAAGGTAGTGCCTGGTGAGATTTCTCCTGTGCGTGATTAAACAATAAAAATTTTGATCAAAACGCAGTTGATTGATGAAATAAACCAACGAAAGACGCCAGATGTTTTGTAAAAGCAGAACGAAAGAACGCCAGATGTTTTTCTTAAAGTGTAGTAGTAGTAGTTGTATGTAGCCGCCTCGCCCGATCGTCAACGGGCGAGGTGGACCGGCAACGGCGCGAGGACCCTGCCGTACGAGAGTTAAATCACACTAAAAGACATACTTTGCGGGCGATACACTCTAGTGAGCTTTCAACTTTTCGTCTTAATGTACATGATAAAGAAATTATTTCTACGAAAAACGCAAGGCACACCTTAAGCAATATATTTGGTTTTGGGACGCTAAATGGAACCATGAGGCGATGCGAAGCCGGAGCACTTGCACGATCGCGTTCCGTTGGCTCATCAAAGCGAGTGGCAGAAGGTTACTAGCAGCAGTTCTAGGTCGTGCCGTCTCCCGGTGCCCGCGATCGGCCTAGCCGGACGCCTGCAGCGCGAGGATGGCATTCCGAGCCCGACCCCCTAAAGCGCATTGCTTTAGTTTTAACACGCCCACCGACTCATCCGCCGATGACATCATCGACGCGATTGAGGAAATAACCGGACCAAGATGACTCAAGTCTTTACAGCACCAAGGTGGAACTAAGTTTTGTATCGCCGTAGCCACGGCTGCGGCGGCAGGGAAGCTTTCGGCACGTGGGAGCTTCGTGCTCAACCGTGCTGCAGTACCAGTAGCCCAGATCGGCCCTCAAGTTGTCACCGTCACGGTCTTTCGGTGTCCCCTCTTCGTCGGCGACGCCTCCCTGGCCGCGGCGTTCGCGCAGTATGGTAAAGTCCTGGAGATCTACGAGCAATCTTTTAAAGGACGCCAACATGTGGGCAACAGTCTACGGGTCGTGCGACTGGAAATGTCAAAACCCGTACCCAACTTTATATCTGTACAAGGACATAGAGTTATGTGTGACTATAGGGGCGTGACAAAAGTTTGCTCACGATGCGCCCAAGAGGGCCACGTTGGAAAGGACTGCAACACGCCGCGATGTGCGAGGTGTGAAGCGTTTGGCCACGACACGACCGGTTGCTCCGCCCCGTGCCGCCGCTGCGCCGGGGATCACGCTACGGCAGACTGCTTACAGCCAAGGTCGTACGCCGCGGCTGTGGGGGAGAGACCAGAGGCACGTGGGAGGACAGTTGCTACGGAAGATGAAACGCGTGGTCAAGACATGGCGGCGCCAAACGAAGCACACGACGCACAAGCCAGAGAGACGGACAGCTCTCCTGAAGAAGCACGCGTCAAGGACTGGAGCACGTGGGCCGACGACGCGTCCTCAAGTCTACCAGCGGAACGAGGCACGGCAGCTTCTGCGGATGCGGAGTCGCTGTCCGGACTGAGTCAAGCGGCATCAACGGAATCGGAGAGCTCGGGAACGTCAACATGCCACAGCGCGAAAGCGTCGCAGTCACCTTCCCCTTCAGATGCCGAGTCCGCGCCGAGCAAGGCCCCGTCCGTGAAGCACACCGGTAGCCAGGTGGCCGCCGGGCGAGGACACCGCACGCACGTGGTGGATTCCCCTATTAGGCGGACCACTACCGAACCGGCAAGCACACCACAATACCAGCAGCCGCTGAGCCCGATATCTCAGGCGGTTAAACAAAGCCGAGACCCCAGCCTTCGAAACCCGTTGTACCAGTTAACCGACGTCCTCGGACAAGGAGATAACATGCACGTCGACAAACCGGACCTGAAACGGCCACACTACTCGTCGTCGTCAAGTGCCGACGAGCCCGGAAACCCCCGCAAGCTGCCGGCGACGGAAACGTCGCGTCCCGGGGACCTCCCCGGGCCCGAGACCCAAGACCTGTAACGGACGTTGTTTGGCCCGTCGTTCGCCGACGGGAAGGTATTGGTTTGGTTCTTTTTCCGCTTGACCTTCTCTAGAGCCATGGTTAACGTTCTAACTTTAAATGTACAAGGATTTTGCAAAGCAGATAAGCAGACGGAAGTTATACATTACGCTAGAGAACAGTTCATCGATATTTTATTTCTACAAGAAGTGAATTTTGTGTCGCCGTCGGATGTAGCCGCCTTTCAGAGGTGGTTTAATCTTCCATGTTTCTTTTCCCTCGCTTCCACACGCAGCTGCGGGGTCGGCGTTGTGATAACGAACACCGCCCCCTTTTCGTCTGTCTTCAATACGGTTGATAGTGAGGGGCGCGTGTTGGTTTTGAAATGCGCAGTAGGAAGCCTGCGCATGCGCTTCGTTTGTGTGTATGCGCCAACAAGGACAAGATATACAAATGCGTTTTTCCGATCCCTGACACCCTATCTCTTAGATGATTGTGCCACAGTTTTGTGCGGGGATTTTAATTGTGTCTTAGATAGCATGCGAGACGTCCGTGGCCCAGGCCAGGGTAGGAACACAAGCAATGCACGAGAACTCGCCACCTTAGCCCGGGACTTTGGCCTTCACGACGCGTGGGTCCTTAAGAAAGGCAGAACATTTGTTCCGACGTGGAAAAGAGGAACCTCCGAAACCAGATTGGACAGGTTCTACGTGAGTGAGGGCCTAATTTCCGTGGTAGCTGACGTGGCGGTAGGCTCGTTTCCGCCAGAATCGGGTCGCATATCCGACCATTATCCCGTAATCCTATCTATGGCTTTGCCAGATCGTCGCCTAGAAGGGAAACGTTTCTGGAAGTTTGACCTCGCGGTGCTTGCAGACGACGAAGCGAAAGATATCCTACGCGCGGGGATCAACAGAACGCTGACAAACGCGAGAAACCCTTCCCTGGAGTGGGACGCCCTCAAGTCGCAGTGGCAGCACTGGGCGAAGGAGAGTGGCAGGAATGCGAAAATGAGGCTCGCGCGCGATCTGAATGAAACCCTGAGAAGGATAAGGATAGCCGGAGCCCCGCTGACCCCAACTACAAGAGAGTATTTGGAACTATTGAGAGCGAGGTACGATAGGCTCTTCCTGAAGACGACCCAAAAGGCGAACCTATGCGCACAGGACACCATTTTCCGAGACGCTCCGGAGCTCACCCGATTTTTGCGATCGCGGCGCTCGCCAGACGGCCCGAGCAGTTATGTAATGTCAGTTAGCATGCCGGACGGGTCTGTGTCTGAATGTGTCTCCGATATAGACAGGCGCTTCTCTGAATACTTCGCAGACCTGTTCACCGAAGGAGATATGGCCGCAGATTCGGACGCGCTCAATAATGAGCTTGAAGGACTGTGCGCGACAGTATCAAAATTGCCGGCTGCAGCGAGCGAGAGCCTCTTGAAAACGGTCTCCGCGGCCGAAGTATTTTCGGTATTACGGTCGATGAAGGTGGATTCAGCCGCGGGCCCGGATGGCCTGCCTACGGAGTTTTATAAGGAATTCTGGCCGGAAATCGGTAAAGGCCTTGTAGGAATGATAAATGAAATCCTATGCAATGAGAGGGTGCCGGAGTCGTTAAACGAAGGGAAACTAATTTTAATACCTAAAGAAGGTAAAGATCACCGACTACCCGGGTCATGGCGACCGATAACCGTACTAAATGCCGACTATAAGATATTTGCGGCGGTCCTGGTGAGCCGACTCAAACACTGGTGGCCAGATGTGATATGCACCCAACAAGCGGGCTCGGTCGTCGGTAGAAACATCTTTAACGCCCTGACGCTCACTCGTGACCTTCTCGCCTACATGGACCACACAAGGACACCGGGTCTTTGTGTATCCCTCGATCAGGAACATGCATTCGACCGAGTTCGGCAAGAATACCTCTTTGCCATATTAGGAGTATACGGATTCCAGCCAAAAGTAATCGATCTGTTCCGGATCATATACGGTAATATGCCGAGCACCCTGGTGATAAATGGGGTGGCAAAGGGGAAGATACGGCTAACCAGAGGCGTTCGACAGGGGTGCGCCTTGAGCCCCATGCTGTTTGTCCTATGCATCGACCCCTTCATACGCTCAATATCGGCGGACGCAAAAATACGCGGACTCCCCCTTCCGGGAACAGAGACGGTGACAGTATCTGCGTATGCGGATACCTAGATAGTTTGTTTCAGGCTCTGAGGCGCTTTGAAGATTACGGTAGGCTCTCGGGAGCGAAACTAAACATCAGTAAAAGCAGTGCCTTGGTGCTGGGCGACCTGCACCAGACGAGACTACCTTGTAATCTAAGGATAGAAAAAAAGATAAGGATTCTTGGGGTCACGTTCGAGAAAAAAGGAGTCGCATCAGATGTCTGGGACGATTTGGTACAGGAAGTAGTGGATTCCACACAAAAGGCAATGAGGTGTAACTTCTCGTTTGCTGAAAAGGCATACCTCATTAAGTGTATCTTTTTGGCACGCGTCTTCTATGTTGCACGTGTAACGTTGCCTCCGCCACCAGTGTTGCAGGTTCTTCACCGAGCCGTGTTCTCCTTTTTTTGGGACGGAAGCACGGAGCGCCTCCAGAGAGACGCGCTACGCCTACCGCGGTGCCTCGGCGGCTACGGTCTCCCGTGTATAGGGACGATGGCGCAGCTGCTCGCACTTAGGACAGTGCTAGGAATATTGGATGATGTAGGGGCACCCGCAAGGCCACTGGCCATGTTTTTTCTAGGCCCGCTGCGCAGAACACTCGTCCCCAGGGCATTAGGAAACCTATACCCGAGTGCGGTGATCACCCCCGCTTACTACCGAGCGCTAGTTGCGCTTTCACGGGAACTCACGGCTTTGGACCCGACCTAAATCCACGGGAAGTTCCGCCAGCAAGGCTGTGCGAACAACTGGTGTCAGCCAGAACGACACTAAATAGCCCGCCACCAACGTTCCCCTGGCTGGAACTGACGTCAGGTAGATTACCCAAAGAGGCTGCCGACCTACAGTGGCAGAGGGCCTGGCGTATCTTGCCGACCCTGGATCGCCTCCATCGATGGGGGATAGTGCAGTATTCGAGGTGCCCCAACTGCGGCAGTACCGAAACAGCGGCACACGCCGTCTCGACCTGTGTGGTCGCAAGGACCTTCTGGCGACTGGTTCATAGAAGTATGCCCAGTTTGCGTGTAGCGAACTACTACACGAGAGACCGGTGCCCCCGAGGGGCCCTCGGCAGGTTAGCTATAGCCGCGGGCGAATATGTGCTCTGGCGCAATCGCTGCAGGACATGCGTCTGTCGGAGACGTTTGTGGCTACAGTGGCCGTTGTTAGCTCAGTTTAGGAGGACAATATTAAGATTTCTGGAGGCCCAACTGTCAATACATGGCGAAGTCGAGTTCCTGCGGCACTGGTCCTGCCCGTTCTTCAGCGTAGTAAACGGTAAAGTGAGGCTCTCGGTGGTTTTCCCCGACCAAGAAGTGCTTTGAAATGTACATAATTTCTGGCCGTGCCATGGCCACGTGTGAGGTTTGTGGACAATACTTTCTGTCACGGCTACAGTATGCCTCAATATCGTTGGTTGTGATGTTTAGACAGTAAAGAAAACTGTCCTGTGTGAAGGTGTTCAGGTGTTAGTGCTGTATGTCGAAATGAGCATTGTAGGTTTCAGTGCCTTTCTGTAACACTGTTGGTGTGGATTTCTCAGAAAATAAACATTTTCTCACCATGCTACCGACCTCGCGTCGTGGAACGCGCGTCCTGTCTTCCCTCTAGCCTTGCCTTTAATTCGCACAGGGCGAGCGGGGAATGCGGTCGCTCTTGGCGCTCTTTCGCTCGGGAGCGGACTTCTTCCTTGCATTTCACCGATCACAAGTGATAATGAAGGGACCACGTAAACCAACAGTACAATAAAAGTTTGATGTTCAATATATACACGATGTTGCACACTCTTTATATTATGTACTGGGCGCATTTCACGGAAGAGTTTCACGGTTTACAGATGATTCCCTCCGTAGCTTCGCCCCACTCATCATCATTCACCCCGTGGATATGCTGTGATTTTTTTAAAACCTCCTTGTGGTGTAGTATGAATCCTTTCAATATGTAAACATTCTATTAGTAAGGTAGCGACGCGCTTGCGTCTGCTCTCCTGCACGTGTTGTTGACGCTTATTAAATATATTTAATTTACCACCTGCAACGGACACTGTTATTCTAAACGCGTCTGAGGTTCGCCTCTTGCTGTAACCCGTCGCTCGGTGCAAGGAAAATTGAAGAAATGCTTACTTTTTCTGGCACCTAGTAAGACACTTTGCTAAGAGATGCAGTGCTTTCCTGGAAAGGTTATTCATGCATCATCGCCGTCGCCTTTTAGACAAATACCAACCGCGTAGTTAGCGGGAAGCCGCATGATTGAGTTGAGAAAGTGTGGCGGTAGAACAGGATAAGGATGAAGTATAGCGTTTCTAACTCAGTGGCTCTATTTGCAATCATCGCGTTGTCTCATCCTTTACCGAACCTAAGATAGGCCTATTGTTAAGGACAGCTGAATGCAGCTGTCCGATAGTAGAGTGCATAGTACAGTAAAGCTTTTGCGCTTTGTTCTAAAGACAGGCTTAGTTACCTAGCACTGTAAGTGTAAGGACGCTTGCATACAGACCTCGCATAGTACCGTATGGAGAGCTGTAAAAGTTTGACCTACAGATGGGCAAAGCGGCTCACTTCAGTGTGTGGCTCCGAGCGGCTCTGCTCGCTTAACTGAACCGGCTCAGTTTACGGCTCACCGGGTCACGGTTCACTTGATACTAGAAGGGACAGGAAGCAAGAGGGAGGACACTGACCTCTCCCTCTCTCCTTCTCCTAAAATTTAGAATACTTTTTCTATGCAGGTAGCTTGATAGAAACGGTGCCTGCGCTGCTCGCTGCTGAATGCCTACACTTCCCCCATGCACTCCTCTGCAAATAGTTCTGCAGACGCACTTGAGCGCCACGTGCTTCCGCGAGCCTCCAAAAGCCAATCTGTCACACAACTCATCTCGCTTTTCGGGTTCTGAAACCCGGACACGTTCATGGCCGATTCTGCGGGGACCAGCAGATTGACGCGCCATCTGGAAGCAGTGATGCAAAACACAAGGCAGCGTGACGCAGCTCTGCGTACGCTTCTCGGAAGCTGCTCAACGCCGCTCAATGCCCGCGTAATTACCAGCATTTATTTATTAGTTTATATTTGGTCAACAGATGGCGGGACAATAAGGAAACCCTACGATTTCGGCCAATGGCGTGTTTGGATTTTCGCAACTCGTATAATAGTAGATCACTGCAGCTGAAGCCCATAGACACTAGCACCAGATTTCCCTCTAGGCATAGGCGTGCGCAAGGGGGGAGGGCGCAGGGGGGGGCGCCCCCTCCCCCTATTGACCTAAGAGGGGACTGCGCAAGGTCATCCCCACACATTGACATAATAGGGAGGGGGCGCTGCAACCTGGGGGGGTCGCGGTTTCAATCCCAGGCTCCCGGCCGCGACGGTCGCATTTCGATGGAGGCGAAATGGTAGAGCCCCGTTTACTCTGAGATGTCAGTGCGCGTTTAAAGGACACCAGGTGGTCAAAATCTCCAAACCCCTGCACTAGAGCGTCCCTCATAATCATGCCGCGGTTTTGGGACGTAAAGCACCAGATAGTAATGTTAGTGCGTCATTAGAAAAGTATGATTCTCTCCACACTGTTAACCGGCCACTTAAGATTGCTTCGTCGTCAACTGTGGCCGATCAAAATAAGAACAAAGGTTACTGCACGTTTTCTTTCGAATTTATTGACTTGTTCACATGCACACGCTAAATTTAAACGAGCGGGCTGCAACGCCATACAGAATAAACGCCAAGTACAATAAAAAACGCAATACAAAATGAAATGAAATGCAACACAAAATGCCAAGTACAATACAATGAAATACTATACAAAATGTAGTGAAATGCAAAACAAAATGCCAAGTACAATATAAAACACTTCAACAAAGTTCGCAAGTTCCTTGAAGGCTTATGGGCAGTGAAAAACTACATTAAATGCATGTTATGATTATTAAACAGCGTTTTGTTGACTTTATCAGAATTCAGACGGCTCCTCTTTACGGCACAAATTTGGCCTGCATTAGAAAATATTCGTTCACAAGGAGCACTTGTCGCGGGCATACATAACTTTTTAAAGCGATCGCATGCTAGTTAGGGTATATGAACTTCCTACTTTCCCACTACTCCATTGGATCTTTACTGCTATTTAAGTACGGCGCCTTGAAATTCTTATGTATCTCAACAACGGCCTGCGCTGTAGGGTCTGCCTTTTTCTTGCAATGGGCTCAAACGGGCGTCAAACTCATCCCGTAGTGAGGAGGTCTGAACAGGCGTCTCCTCGGACTTATTGCTTGGACCAGGCTCCGTACTCTCGATAGCCGCTTTCAACTTAAAGGCAAGCGTTTTCCTTGCCGACGTAAACCACGCGTCATCGCCAAAGCCCTGCGATCAAAACCGTGGGTCCAAAATTTTTGCCTGCGAAATTAACTCGTATTCCCGGTTACTTAATCGCCGTGTCAGACCGGCTAGGAGTTCGCATGCAAGAATTTCAACGGTGTGAGGGGCCTGTCGTGTAGTTTCAAGACACTGTCCTAGTTTCCTCTTCATTATTCTGGATAGAACGGTCGTATTAGACAAAGATACATTTGCCTCAGCAGAAATTTCCTTTGTTACATCATTAAATTTCGGTTCATTCTAGATAATGTAGTTGATCTTTGTAGCCCAGTAACGCTAAAGTTGAAACAACTGGCTCTTTGTTGTTCAGTAGCCTTTCTAGCATGTCAGAGGTGGAATGTCTTGCTTTAATTTAAGTTTACCTTCATGAAGGGACGCTTGTTTCTCGCGAAGATTTGCGAATGCCGAACTGCTTTGCTTGAAATACTGGACAATTTCGACTTAGCTTTATCCAGCATTGAACAATGGATGCCGAAATGGCATCCGTAACTACCAAACTCAAGTTATGCGCAAACAACCCAAGTGTCTCCTGACTGCGTCATACACCCAGTCTACACCTACAAGGGCTGTTCAACCCCAAGACCAGACCACACCGGGCAGCTCACCGTAGAGCACTGCACGGGCCCGGGCCGGCCCGGCCCGCACACGCGAATGTTATGCATTCCATGGTCTAAGGTATACTGTGCCAAGCTGAAGTGACACGTATATATATATATATATATATATATATATATATATATATATATATATATATATATATATATATATTAACAGCGCTAACGATGGGCCAGGGCACGGTTGTTACCATGGGAGGCATAAAGATTTCCGTCTTTTATTCGAGGTTGACACATACGATACATTTCATTTATATTCCTTGGTATTACGTGCCAAAACCATGATATGATTACGAGGCACGCCGTAGTGGCACCGGATGAATTTCGACCACCTCGAGATCTCTAACGTGTACCTCAAGATAAGTATATACACGGGTGTTCTTGCATTTCGCCCCCACCAAACTGCGGCCGCCGTGGCCGCGGGAATCGCACCCGCGTCCTAGGACTTAACAGCGAAACTGCTTAACCGCTGAGCTACCACCGTGGACAAAGCAACATTTCGATGCATGTACACACCGGATTTTCCGTCCGATCGCCCGCTACAAAGCGCACGTCATCATTAATAATCATCATCAACAACTAATATCCTCTAGCGGGCCCGGGTCGGGCCTGGTCATGAACAAGCACGCCCTGGATTAGTTCAGTAATGAACGCCCGGGCCGGGCCCGGGCTTGGAAGGACGGGCCCGGGCCGGGCTCGGGCTGGGTTCGGGCATGTACGCCCGGGCCCGGGCTCGCCCCGCGCTTGCCACCACGGGCCCGGGCTGGGCTCGGGCTTCATAAAGCGGGCCGTAAAATCCGACCCGTGCAGTGCTCTAGCCCACCGGCATCGGACACCTCCAAGCCCACCTGGGTCGACAAGGTCGCATGTAAAGGTGAGACCTGCGCGCCCGTGCGCTCGGGATCATTGCCACAGCCCGTAGAAGACAAAATTAAACCTCTCCAACGCGAGAATACTTTTCTCCGCAAAGAGCGTTCTGAGATGAAGGTTCTTCAAACGCCCCAGCCTCGAGAGCAACGCGAGTGAACCTCCCGCTCCCTCAAACCCAGCTCGCGGCGCGAAAAAGCGCGCAGGCCTCGCACTAGAGGCCGAAGAACCTCTAACGATGTCGAGCATAACAGCACACATGACGGCGCTGCTAGAACAGTTCCGTGCAGACATATTGTCCGAAATCAACCCACTGAAACCTCGAATGACTGAAATAACAGCACGAGCACAAATCTTTGAAGGCTACCGGTATCAAGAGATGCAGGGCCGGCCAATACTTCATCATTAAACATGGCTACTTCAAACAATCTCACCATTTGGCAATGGAATCGCCTTAGCTTTTCAATACGGAAGGCCGCCTTACAACAATTACTGCGCTCAAATGCTGAGAACCCTTCTGTCCTCCTCCTTCAGGAGACGATCACCGATAGTCCCTTATTTCGAGGATACCGTGTAGAGTCAGTCTTTAAGAAGGGAAAACGGGGGACTGCTGCATGTATTGCAAAATCTTTTTCGTACACCAAGCATGAAGTTCATCCTACCCTCGAGGTCGAACACATCTTGGTAGAACTCATTCTGAACGCAACAGCTCAAACAGTCGGTCTTTTTTCTTAACGCACACAGGTGACTTGCCAACAGCAGCAAAATTTGCGTAGCCCTCTTTAAGAAAGCATGCAAGATAGTGTGGTTTTCAGGAAAGTGTATTTTTGCACAAAACAGTTTAGCAGTGAAATAGACTTCGAATCTTCCCGGAAAAAAAAGTGAAATCATAGGGAATATGCAATTTGTCGCATATTAAACGTATTTTTTGTACTGATGCCATCTAAGCAACAGTCCTCATGATATGAAATTTGATAGAAGACTTCACTCCTAAGTAATGAAGGAAGCGCAATGAAATCATTCTTTCTTTTTTTGCTGAAGAAAATAATTTATGAACATGGCCCTCCGAATGCACCCTGCATTTCTTTCTGTTGCCAATTCGCCGCAAAGCACGTGGTCGCTCTTGCAGCTGACACTCGTCACGGGCTGTGGAAAGATGTATGTCAGTGGCTCTTGAGCTCCCGAGAGTCTTGTAGCATTGATGACAAGGCTACGAATATTCAATCCGCTTTACATTGTGAGCTTGCTTGGCGGGCCCAGTGGTATGGACGCCGGACAGCAGATTACGGTGTATCACATGCTTCGCCTTGTTCGCATGCTCCATTTAAATTATCGTTGACGCATCTCCCAGTTTGGCCCACATACACTTTTCCGCGCAATAAAGCAATTTCACGCAGCACCCCTTCTGCGCATTCAACAAAGTGCGGCCTGTGCGTTGTGCCGCAGACCTGTCGCATCCTTCCCTCCGTGTTGGTTATTCTGCAGAGCTTGGACAGCCTGCGTTGTGCACTGAATATGGCTGACGTGATACCGCTGGGCCACCTTTCTCAGGTTGTGCAAAAGCTTGTGCACATAGAGAGATAATAAAAGGAGAGAACTGCAGGAAGGTGAACCCGAATAAGCTACCACAGCTACATTCTGCCTGCCCGGTGCACTGGCTTCAAGCGTTTACGAGTGACAGCGCATCTTCTTGAGAAGGCTCTCTGCGAAAGAAATGAGGAGCTGGGGATATCCAACGTTGAGTAGCCTTTCAGCTTGAGGCTCTAAGGCTTCTGAAAACTCATGTTTTTCTTTCTTTTGCTTTGCAATTTTGTCTGAATTATTTACCAAAGAGCCCAACTCGCCATTTTAAGGCAGCAAGGCACATGAACGCCGACGTACGATTGCCACTATCGAACACCTAAGCCAAGAACTGGGGTTGCCTTCACATTTTTTTCCATGAGGAGGTTTCGGTTATCAAAAATTACACCCTTTCCCGCTAAAGGGGACCATGAGGCGATGCGAAGCCGGAGCACTTGCACGATCGCGTTCTGTTGGCGTCCTTTGGGCATGCTACCGACCTCGCGTCGTGGGGGCGCCACCCGGCGAATGAGTCCTACAGGCGCGATACACATCGGCTCCGGTCTCAAGTCCATTTTCAAGAAGCATTTCTCCCTGGCGACCTGAGCAAATGATAGGAACTTGTTCCTAACATCACCGCAGTCACGCCTACGCCGGAATTCAGCCTGCGAGTGCACATTTCAGCATGTTAGGGCTTTGAGAAGATCTTAGGCGAGGCCCGCCTCGCTAACCCTGACCGCCGGCGAAGCAGCTTGGCCGGAACGCTGCCCCGCTCTAGAGCGGATGGCGAGCGTCTCTGCGAGCGTCGCAGCCTAAGAGGGGCACCTATCGCCACCTCGCCCCGCTGACTAGGTGATGGATACGCATGCCAGCCAGGATGTCGCGACATTCGAGGAAGTGGACGAGGAGGAGCACAATAAAGAACCATGGATTACTATTACCAAGAGAGCGAACAAACGCCGACAGCTGCAAACCCATATTGCACCGAAGCAACAGCTGCCCAGCACGCCATCTGAGCCCGTTCCACGCCAAAGTCTGCCTAATACGCGCCTACCAAGAATGCCACCGCTCCCTGCTGAGGAATACAAGATTGCAATCCGACCCCACGGCGGATTACATCTCAGCAAAGTTAACCCTATGACACTACTTGTCGCCGTAGCTCAAGAAGCAAAGATACCAAGTGAGAAGCCGAATATACAGCTCCGTGTTGACGAAAATCAAAACGTTCTGACAATACGTACCCCATCGGAAAACATCGCCACTGCACTGGGAACAATTACCAAAATTACAATCAACGCAGCAACCTATGACATCACCTCATACGGTATTGCACCTGATAATTCGTGCAAAGGTGTGGTCCACGGAATAGGACACGAAACCACAGCAGAAGACTTCCTGAGAGAGGTTGAAGCACCAGGCTACGAAGTAATCATGTGCAGACGCCTCGGCGACTCCAAAACAATGATGATTACATTTTGTGGCAAGCGGGTCCCATTCTTCGTCAACGCGTACGGGCAGGCTCTTCGCTGCTACCTGCAGCGCTGCTACCTCCACACTGCAGAAAGTGCAACATGACAGGGCACCGTGAGGACGTATGCCCACAGCCTCCTGGCACACCAAGATGTCGAGTGTGCGGAGAACAATTATCAACGGACGAACTTGAATGCCACCCTTGCTGCATACTTTGCGGTGGCGAACACCAGACGGCTGCCAAACAGTGTCCAAAGCGGTATTTGCCGCCAGTCAACCGACGCAAGCCATCCAAGCCGGTTTCTTCCACCCGGGAGGCCCACTCACTATCCCCCAGCCACGGAGGCTATAGTCCACCATCGATGAAACGGCGGAGAAGCACGTCCAGGAATGGAGCCAGCCGAAGGAGCCGTTCCGGGCACCGGTCGGGGTCCAAGCGAGGAAACTCGTCGTCGCACAGCGGTTCCAGCCGGCAGGAATCTCCAGGAAGGCGCACGGAAGGCACAACGCAGGAGCTTGGCCAGCAAAACGGTCCACGCAAGAAAGGACAATCGGTAAGCTGGGCAGAGCAGTTCCCTTCCCTCTCTCCTTATCCACATCTTTCCCACTCTCTCCCACAAACTTCAACACAACAACAAACACCACAACCTATTACAATTGACACCCAGCAACACCCTCGCATGGCCCCACCTGCAGCACGCACAGACAATTGTACACGAGAGGCGTTTCACTAAGGAAAGAATTCGCCGCTATGATGCAGGTGGAAACGCAGAAAATGAAGGAATGCATTATGGCCGAACTAACAGCTCCACTGCAACAACTAATCCAGCAGGCCCTGCAACCTGCCGTTCAGCAGATTGTAACAGATGTTAAACAACAGATAGCGGCTGCGCTTGGCCAACTGCCTATTGCTCCGCCTGCACCCAAACGTTTCTCGTCCCCAACACGCGAAGCACAGAGAACACACCCTTACAGCCGCCCTTCCCGTTTCTTGTCACCATCTCAAAAAACCACCCTACACACCGCAGCTGCTGCAGTCCCGCTTCCCACCCCCCTCCACCAAGATTTACCGCAGTCCGAAATGCCTTCGTGTACCAACGAGGCCCCAATATTGGATGAGCATGGGCAGAAACCGTAAGTCAACGCGTGCCACCCCTCAACTCCTACGTGTGTGGCAGTGGAATTGCAGGGGCTACCGTAGGAAACGCGGAGCTCTAACGCAATTTCTCGCAAAACAGCCGAATACTCCCGATATAATAGCGTTACAAGAAGTGCAATATACCCCTACTCTTTCCGGCTACAACACATACACGGACACAACAAACAATACACCGCATCACACAGCTACATTAGTTTCTAACACACCCTTCAAGCTAGAACACACCCTTCAAAGCTCCTCCATTTCGCATGTACTTCTCGAATTGGTCCCGTGCTCTCGTTCCAATAGCAGCCTGTACGTGCTTAACGTCTACAGTGCACCAAACGCCAAGAAGGATGACTTCGGTCATCTGTTTGCACAACTATGCAAATTGGGTAAGCACATATTGATTGTAGGAGACTTCAATGCGCCCCTACAGCCTGGGGGTACGCAACAGAAACGCCCAAAGGCCGGCGATTGTACAGGCTCTCGCAGTTCATCGCATGACCCTGCTGACGGAACCTGGCCAACCTACTCGCTTAGGTAAAAGCGTCAGCAGGGACACTTGCCCCGACCTCACGATAGTCAAGGGCGTAAGTCACCACTCTTGGTGCAACCTCATGGTGAATCTAGGCAGTGGTCATAATATACTAACTACAGAGCTCCAGATAGCAGCCACGCGCGCCCCTGAAAGCACCATAACAATAACAAATTGGGATGCATTTAGGCGTAACCGCACATCCAGTACCCATCAGGACTCTCTCCCTATTGAGGCTTGGCTCAAGCAGCTACAGTCCGATTTTAAAACAGCTACGAAATGTATCACTTCGACGACGGAGACGCCGGATGTAGACCGGCATTTGCTGCATTTGTGGGATACCCACAGAGGCTTAACACGGCAGTGGCGCCGGCAGAAGCATAACCGGAAACTTCGTCTCCGCATCTCCCAACTGGCTATTGAGGCAAATGACTATGAGAACACCCTCACTAGCAACAACTGGCATAACTTCTGAGATCGCCTCAATGGCACGCTAAGTACACCTTGAACGTGGCGTATACTCGGCGTATCTTAAATCCCACGCAAACAAAAACACACACTGCTAACACAATCCGAATCATCCTCCGCAAATCAGGGCTCGACGATGCCACTATACTGCACACCTGACAGCAACGTTATATGACCACGGGTTCCCGTCCCGCCTACCGTGATTACCCACACGCACACAATACACCTCTAGATGACAGCATTATAGAAGCAGAAGTTAGGGCAGCCTTGCAAAGCATTAAGCGTAACACAGCACCCGGGGCTGACGGGATTACGTACACACTTCTGCGTAATTTAGATGACCAGGCCATCGAGAATTTAACCGCCTTTTACAACGAACATTGGAAGAACGGCACGCTACCACAGGATTGGCGACACGCAGAAATCATACTTATTCCAAAGCATGGCAAGCCGCTATCCCTCCAGAATCTTCGACCTATATCCTTAACTTCATGTGTAGCTAAACTCTTTGAACGCGTTGTCCTCTCCCGACTCCAGCCATTTCTCGAACAAGCTCACTTTTTTCCGGATACACACTTCGGCTACCGTCCTGGTATTTCTACACAGGACGTTTTACTGCAGCTTAAGGAGGACGTGTTGAATAGCCCCAGTTCAAACCAGGTCCGCGCAGTTCTGGCCCTGGATCTCAAGGGCGCTTTTGACAACGTCTCCCACGACCTAATTCTTGACAATCTCGCTTCCTCTCAGTGCGGCGCGCGTATCTACAATCATGTTAGGGCCTTTCTTTCTGACCGCACGGCCACTATTGGGATTGGGGACCTCCGGTCGGACGTCATTAGTCTCTCAGGCAGAGGAACACCACAGGGCTCAGTCCTTTGGCCCACTTTGTTCAACGTGGCTATGGCTAAACTCCCTCCATTATTACAACAAATTCCCAACATCCAGCATGCCATCTATGCAGATGATATTACCATTTGGGCAACCAAAGGATCAGACAGAACCATTCAGGACGCTCTCCAGGAAGCTGCGTCTGTTGTACAAGATTATGCTGCTACCGGCAGCCTTACGTGCTAAGTGGAAAAGTAGGAGTTGTTATGGTACACAAGCGGCGCCGCAAAACCGACGATTCTCCTAATATTTTACTGTTCCTTGATGGCCGTCCTATCCCTCAGGTACCTCGACTCCGTATTTTAGGCCTCTACATTCAGTCTGATGGCAAGGCCTCGCACACTACACACCTTATGACTCAGCAGATAACACAAATTACACACATGATCCACCGCATCACCAATCGTAGGAGAGGCCTCTGTGCGAAGGATGTCCTCCACTTAGTACAAGCACTCATAGTTAGTCGGCTCACCTATCACCTTCCCTATCATAATCTCACACTCGCTCAAACCAAAAAGATGGACGTCCTTCTACGAACGGCGGTGAAGGCGGCTCTCGGCTTGCCTCCACATGCATCTACGCAACGCCTCCTTCAACTCGGTGTACACAACACCGTAACCGAACTGCTCGAGGCCCACCACAACAGTCAGCTCCAACGGCTAACGCAGACCCGTCAGGGCTGCGCCATTCTTGCTCGTCTTGGGTACCCCATTCCTGGTAAACCCACGCAGGTACCGCAACATAAGTTCGCTCCTAGTTTTCGCGCTCTAATTAATGTAGCTCCGATTCCTCGCAACATGAATCCCCGCCACCACGCCGGTCGTCGACGTGCCCGAGTTCAGGCCATGACACGCGTCTTTGGTGATGGCACCACAGATTTACAGGTCCTCTTCCCTGATGCGGCACGCTACCCAGAAAAACCTGTCATGTGTTTAGCCGTGATAGACGACCCAGACGCCCTTGTGGCGTCTGCTACACTTCGAACTGCGGACAGTGGTTCGGCTGAGGAGGGTGCTTTCGCACTGGCCATTGTCCACGCCACGACATTGTCTCATGACGCCCCTGTCACCATAGTCACAGACTCGCAGGCTGCTTGCCGTGCCTTCGCTCAAGGACTTGTAACTGCACATACACACAATATCCTCTTTCCTGTCTCGCCGTCCGCACTACGTCCGGTGCGTATCGTCTGGACTCCTGGACACGCCTCTCTCCATGGTAATGAACGCGTTCATGCGGTTGCCCGAGGTCTGACCGGCCGGCACCATCGGAAGAGCTGTCCAACCCAGACGACAAACCGACAGAACCACTAAACTACAACGCGACGCTGGAGTACTACCGACAGAGCCGTTACACATATCCTCCTCCTCATCCTTCACTTAACAGAGCAGATGCCGTCGCTTGGTGGCAACTACAGACTAACTCATTTCCTTGCCTCTACATGCTAAATCTCTTTCATCCAACCCTATACCCCTCCTACTGCCCTTTCTGTGGATCCGTACCAACAGTGTACCACTCCACGTGGGAATTCCCTGGGCCACGGGGCGTTCCTTCCATCCCAAATCCCACCCTTTCCTCTTGGGAGTCTGCACTGCTCAGCTTACGCTGGCAGGAACAGCAGCAGCTGTTCCAGCGGGCCCGCAGGGTCACGCAAGGCAATGGAGCCCAGGACTGAGGGCCCCACCCAACGATGGTCTTCTGTAAATTCAATAATAATAAATGTTTATTCTCTCTTTCTCGCGTCGTGGAACGCGAAGAGGAACGCTACGCGCGTCTTGTCTTCCCTCTAGCCTGGCCGTTAATTCTCACAGGGTGAGCGGGGGACGCATTCGGCAGGCGCGCGAGAGGGGGGCAGCCTAGGAGATGAGAGAGAGGGGGAGGGGACGCGCATGCGCTGGTGCTCATCGCGGCTTGCGCAGGAGAGAATTTCGGCATGTCTAGCCCGCGTTTCAGAGGAAAGTGGAAAGGGAGAGGGGAGGGGGAGTGAACAGGGGTAGGGGAGAGGAGAAGTGGAGAGGGCGAGCGGAGAGGGTATGCGCATGCGCAGTAAGGGTGGTCACGCCGCACACCACCACCACCGGATTGAACTCCGTCATAAGATACTTCGCATCTAAAATCCACATAATGCAGAAACCTCAGGTTGTGCATGGCTTGAGCATAGGGGTGTGAGAACCACTGGCTGCTCGTCAGTGGTTCTTAAACCTTGTCCTTTTCACTCAATCGTAATATGCGAAAATATGTGGGACAATCAATATTGTTCATGAAGGCCTCAGCATTTGAAAAAGCAAATAAACAAATTTTGATTTATTTTTTTCAAATTTTAGCCTACCCTGTGCCCTTAGCATGCTTACAAAAGTTGGAAATCGGCACTAAAATAACACGTTCAAAAGCGCTTTACAGCAAAAATTGACCGACACTATTACGTTGTTGCCCTCTCAAGTCGCATTTTTAACAAAGATGAAGTTAAAGGGAACTTTTCCCCGGATAATGACGTAATAATGTTGCCCCAGCATTTTTGTAGATGAGACGCTAGCGATATACTTGCGTAAAACATGCAAGGTTTGTTAGGGCGATTACCGTGGGTGCGTTTGTTGACAGGTAGGGTGTGCCATGCGTGTTTTGGCTCCAACAGCAATCCAGGGCGGGTGGTAACCTTTCATATCAAGTGCACATTACCCTACATCGGCAACCATTCACGGTCAACAATAGTAGAGTGCTCGCGCTTCTCGAAATCATTTGAAAGGCTTGCGTCTGCACGAGCCTTGCGGTTGTCCTTTATGTAGCGTTAGCTACACTTGCCTAGCCGGAGCCGATTTCGCGTGGAGGGTCATGAGCCGTGCTGCGCATGCGTGAGGATCAGTGATGTCACACAGTTGGGTCACCGGAGCTGGCATCTCACGGGCTCTCCGACACCGCCGCGCGCGGCTCACCGCTGCTGGTTTGCGCGTTCGGGAGGAGTGGCGTCGTAGGCGCGGCAGACACGCTGGCGCCGGCGCGCGCGCAGACTCCGCCACCGCCGCGCGTGGCTCGCCTCTGCTGGTCTGCGACGCATTCGAGAGGAGTGACGTCGTAGACACAGTGGCGGCGGTGCGCGCGCAGCTCTTCGCCTTCGCTGTGCAGTCGCCGTCTGACACTCCACTGGGGCCGCTTCATAGCGCCTCTGACTGGCGTTTGCCGGTGGATAACGCAATGGAGAAGGAGAGAACAAAAGCCGAGAAGCTTATCTCACCGGACCCCGAAATAGTTGCTTGGCAATTAGCGGTTCAGCGTACGAAGAATGAACAGAAGAAGACTAATAATCCTAGACAATCTGGAAAGCTAACAATAATCAGCTGAACCTTTGCTAACGCTACGTATATTCTGGCACAGCCAAGCTAAGCCACTGCAAATTTTTTTTAGTAGAGTTCATATAATCCACATCGTCAACCATTTATAGTGTACCATAGCAGAGTACCTCTACTAATCTAAATCATTTGAAAGGATAACGTCTCCAGATAATTGTGTGTAGGTACAGCTGCATACGCCTCTCACACGATAGGGTGATTTAAATCATTGAATTGCCGTGCTTCCATTGTACTGTGATAGCTTTACACACTCCCAAATCAAGCTCTTCCAGGGTAATGTACAACGTCGGGTACATCATTTAACTAGTTTCCTCAAACCACGGAATATAACCACAGGTCACTAATTTCACTCAATCACTCCTACAAAAAAAGCAGTCCCGTACTTGAGTACATATTTTCGCAAGCTACAGCCTACAATGAGGGCTGCGGTATGTGAATATCAATCAATCAATCAATCAATCAATCAATCAGTCAATCAATCAATCGATTGATGACTCAATCAATCAATCAATCGTATTAATAGGACCGCCCAGCATTTCACAGATCACGAAATTGTCCCACGATCGCCTTCGTTATTTGTGGCACGAGCACGAAGGAGCACCCTTGTTTTGCAGCGAAAGGAGGGATGAGATCACAATGGCATAAAACACTTCCCCTGTCATAAAACACTTCCATGTTAAAACTTGGAAAATAGAGAAATATTTGAACAGAGTTGCAATACATAGAGAGGCAATAGCATCACGAAGGAAGACACCAGCTCCGATGTAAATTCAATGCTGGATTTTTAAAGATGATAGTCTTTCTTGGGATACTTAAACAGACAAATTTTGGTCTGCCTGTCTTCCTTTTTGTCGGCACGTCACTCGATTCAGCCACTCGGCCAAAGTTGAACCACCTGCCCAAGGGCCAGCCATCTTGAACTAGTACGGCTGTTCATACTTGTGAACGTTGTCGATCAAAAAGTAAATGTCACGCATATCTGAGGCGCAACATCACTAGGTAAGTATTAGGTGGTGTGTTCCTTTAATAAAAATGCATACATACGTAATTATAAAGACCCTAGTTCCTTAAGCTGCGCTGAAAATGCGACTGCGCTGAAACTTGCCTTCCTGCGTGCCCTCTGCACGAGCTCATTGCTGTGTTTCGGTTTCGGTTCCGTATTGCACTGTACGAATGCCATGGGGCGCCGCTCTGGCGTTCCTGTATTACCCAGGCGACGTGTAAATAAAGAAGTGTGTGGAGAGTACTAGTTGAGTGCGGACGTTTCTTCTGCTTCAGCGCTTCGCGCCAAACCGCGTGTTCGGGCTGGCTGGCGTCCCCGCCGCTCGCGTTGGTCACCGCCGGTCTTCGCCTGCTCCTGCACCGGGACTACCAGCCCGCAACACAGCGTCCATGTTTCCCGACGTATTGCCAGACGGCGGCCATATCTCACGCAGCGCCTCTTCTATCGTCTTTAGACGACATTTGCAGCGAATCACGCAGAAACGCGGCCAATGAAGAGAGACGAGAGTGTGCACGTAGAGGCGTAATGCTTGAGTTGCATTGTGTTACACTTCGTTCTAGTGGTATCGTTGCCGCAAGAGATTCGACTTCATCGACTTCCATCGCTATCAAGACACCAAAGCGCGCGCTCCCTGCATGATATATAGATCCGAGCGCGGAGAGGAGGAGCGCCCGAGCTCTCTCTCCGCCGTGCGAGCTCCGCGATGCGAACGCCCTCACCGGGTACACTCCTCCTCTCCCTTACCCTCCGCCGCTCATCACCTGCTCCGCTTGCTAGGCACGGCGCAGCTGTTGCTAGGGGCGAGGAGGAGCGCGCGCGGAGAGATCCGTGCGCACGCCGGCCAGGGACGCAGGATAACCTGGGACTAAGAAATGCATTCGCATTTAAAAAATAGTCACAGATTCGCCGCAAGGGCGAAGCAATGAATGCGATAGCAAGAAACTAATGCTATCGCATTCATTGCCGGTTGGCGAGCCTCTCTTGCTATCGCAAGAGAGGCTCGCCAATGGATACTCTCAGTTTGAACAGCGCTCTTGTTGCAAAGGCTGCCGAAGCAGCCAAATAAACTAGCGTGCTTCAAGTGTCGAGCTGTGACACTTGATAGTTCGCGCTCATCTTCTGTTTGCTCGTGAGTGCGGACATCACTGTGAAAGCTCGAAACATCCCTCTTCACCTCACCGCGAGAAAACCGCCCGAGCAGACAGCGGAAGGGCAAGGTTCTCCCTGCGCAAATATAAGAAGAAGCGAGCGAGCTCGCCGACGACTTTTAAATGCGCCCGTCGCGCTCCTCGCGCCATCTCGCTGGTAATGAAAAACGCATAAGCGCCTGCTGTCTCCGAGTCCTGCCAGCGGTAAAGAGTGTGTGTATAACGCTCGCCGTTAGCTACCTGAAGTATCTACGCTTTGTGGCGCAGTGGTTAGCGTCACGCGCTGCAGAACGAGAGGTCGCTGGTTGGAGTCCGCGCTTCGGAAGCATTTTAAGTGCGAATGCACTTTATAAGCGACCCTGTGTCCGCCGTCCCGTAGCAACGGCGCGAGCAGAGGAGAGGAGCGTCTGTAGCAACGGCGCAGCGACGTCACGCCCCACGTGACTGCGCGCGCTCCGCCCTCCGCTCCGTGGCTGCGCGCGCCCCGCGCATTGCCTGTGGTGATGCAGGCCGGCGGCGAGACGCCGAACGAAAGCGTGCGAAGCGAGCCGAGCACCCCGAAGCCGATCTGGCGCGGGGACGCGCGATGCGTGAGCGAGCACGGGCCCTCGAATTCGATTGGCCGGACGCGCGCTTCAAGCGAGACTTCCTGGACCGCAGCTTCGGATATAGCTGCGCGGTGTGCGATCGACTGTGGTTCGACAACAACCTGAGCCCCATCTCGGGCGTGCGCAACGCCGCCAACAAGTTGAACGCGTTGCGGGTTCTTTGGAACGAGTTCGGAAGACAGATCATCATCATCAGTGAAAGTGCTTTGCACTTAAAAACGGCCAGACCTCCGTGGGTCGGCTGGCGCGTGCTCTCTCGCTGCCGTCTCCTTCGCTCGGCTCTGCAGTTTAGTCGTGCGCGCCGCCTCATAGCATCAGCCCGTGCTTCGCACTTCCTCATACTCCCCTTCGGGGAAATGCGGGTTTTTTTTCTGAATTATTTTTCTTTGGGACTTTGATATATATATATATATATATACATATACATGTACGGTGAATGACGGCACGGCAAAATCCAGCCGATACTGTCCATATAATTGCTATCGCAATAAAAACAGAAAGAAAAACGACACACTCGTTACTAAACACATAGAACAAACACACTGAACGTCACTCGTGTACTGCTCGCATCAATCTTAGATACAAGTAATTGCACGCGACTGACCGAGATCGGTAGCACTGGTCTGAGGCTGCCGAGTAATGGCTCATTCACATTGGGGAATCCGCCCGCCACAGCGACCGGAATTTCCGCGCCGCCGAAATTCAACATTGTTCACACCATTAGCAACCGCAGCGCCGAAACTAGGGCACCTAGTTGTCATCGTCCCTTCGCGCGAAGGAACGCTGGCTTTGACGCACTCTGCGATGTGTACGCGTTTCGTTATGGCGTAGCGCATAAACAGGAGCAGGGTCGTCGAACTGCTGGGCCTGCTGCAAAGCTACTTTCTGGCGATGTCTGACGAGGATTAACATGCATTCGCCAAACAAAAGAAACGACGCACGCAGTTGTGGTTGGTTCGTCCTGATTTGCCAGACGCGAGAAGCTTGGTCGAGCCGAGATAATGCTACCCGTTTTGCGATATCGCGATGATGCTAATCGCGACAACACTTGGCAGTTGTCGAGAGCTACAGGATGATTACGAAAGACTTCGCTGTTGCTGCGGGCTTCGACGACTGCGATATCAGAAGCGCGCCGCCATTTTTCGAATGTTCGACTCGCGTTCCGATTGGTTCGCGGTGAGGGAATCCGGCGGCAGCTGCCGCAAAAATCGGTCCAGGACCGATCGGCGCGGAATGGGCTTTTCCGGCGGATCTCGCTGCCGCCGAAGCGGATTCCGCGCGATCTCGCCGCCGAATGTTTCAGTCTGAACGCACCATAAGCGCGAAAGGACGGCCGCTCTCTGCAGCACGGAATCACGATGTAACTCGGCGTGCGCACGCGCGTGCGCGCAAGTCACGTGGTTGAGGAGAACAGTTTCTCCATTGGCGCTTGCCGCTAGAGAGCGCGACGAGTAAATCGTCCGCAAAGGAGAAAGTCGCTGCTCCGAGGGAGGAACAAAGACCGTTGCACCATTCTCGCTCCCTTTTTTTTTAGTGTATATCTTACACCGTGACTTGGACACAGCATATAGGCACCGTCCACTGACGGGAGGGCGCTGCGTTGCTCGCACTGTCCCGTCTCACGTTCGCTGACATTGGCCGTTAGGGGCACGCACAAAACAGACGCGGGCACGCGTCCGCCCTGTAGCTCGGCCACAATCCGCCCACTAATGCGGATTGTGGCCGAGCTACACCGCGTTCCACGTTCCATTTTCCGCGTTCCAGACGCGCGCACCGCTTTCCATTTTGACAACCCCGCCTCATTATTACTTTTTTTTTATCTGCAAGGCTTTGCGTTCTGGTGCTGCAGTCACGCTGGAAACCTCGACTGTACGGTGCCTATAGTGAATCCCGCGAAAATATGATGTCAAAAAGCACATATTAAATGATGGCACTCGACATGCACTCCTTCAAAGCGTTGTCATTCCAGGCGAGAAAGGCCAACATGTGCGCTCCACCTTAATAGGGGAACCTACGAGAGTGCCCATGCATATACCATACAGCGCTTCAGGACCGCCAGAGGCTGAGTTCCTAGCTTGAGCCGTGAACTAGGGAATGCGTTCAACTTCGCGCTCGCGTAGGGCCTCTGGATGCCAGCGTTGCTCCGTGCGAAGGAACGTTGGCATCGTGGCGGCTTGCGCTGGCGTGTCTCTCTCAATGCACCGACATCTGAAACTAGCGAAGGGCTAACTGGCCGCGCTCGAAAGTGTGATGACGCAGAACTTCACCGATCTCAGACGGCAAAACTGCATCACGCCAACCAAGGTCACTATGAAAGGCAGAAGGTTTGAGAGATATAAGGCAATTTGTGAAGCCTCATGCAAGCTCGTTGGTAGCGCAGTGGGTAAAGAGCCTGGCACCTGTCATCGCGGACCGAGAGGTCGTAGGTTTCGACTCCCGTTGGGGTCATCCGAATCAACGAAGCTTTTTCTTCTGTTTTTTTGTCATTTGCATTTTACTGATGTATTTCCGTGACGTCAAATCTTGGTCGACACCGGCATAAGTAATTTCGCGATAATAATCGGCGAGTATGAGATAGCGTCTTTAGGAAGGGTAAAAGGGGCGAGAACGGAACTACTCTCTCCTGTTTCAACTCGCAAACGTTTAGAGGCCATTTAATCCGGCTTAAAACGTGGGAAATTTGTACTAGATCCAATGTTTGAAAGTGCGTTGGGACGAAAATTGATCCATGATATTAAGTTGTTGCCCTTTCAAGATGCACTTCTAATACAAAATAAATTAAAGAGAATATTTTGGTGGAGAATGAATTAGCAATGCTCACCCGTCATTTTAGTAGGTCAGACAATGCCGATATACTTGAGTAAAACAAACGAAGTTTGGTGGCGCGATTACTGCGGGTGCGTTTTATGAGATCCAAAATATGGCACATCATCTTTGGCTCCAGCAGCAATTTGTTTGTTGGGCCGTCGTTCTTATTTATATCATCGACCATTTGCAGTCTACCGTAGCAGAGTACCCATAAAAATCTCTTAGAAAGGGAAGCGTATCCTTGATAAGTGTGTGTAGGGGAGTTGCCAGTTCCGCTTATAACAAGCGGATTTGTGCTTCCTTTTTCACCGAGTCGCTTGTAGAATTTTCCAGTCACTTATTGCGTTTGTTTGGTCCTACCTGCATTTTTCCAGCAAATATAGTTATGTTAGAGATTATCACGCTCACCAGTAGCGCGTTTGTCGTTCATTGGCAGCGCGTTTGTCGATGACTTTGAGTGGTTGAGCGTTGAGGTCCAACATACGCTGAGGTAATAAACAAGAAACGTTAATCACGCACTAGGAAACGTGCATTACCCCGAATGGATACTACCCTGGAGTCAATGTTCAAACGCTTGCGCATATTATCGCTGTACAAAATAATGAAGTGATTTTTTCAACTCTTTCAACACTTTTTTATTATAATAATGCTCTAAATAGATCACGTGCTACGTGACGCCAAAAAGGCAGAAAAAAGAGTGTTCCACACTCGCCGCCATGGCTATGACTGGCGCTGACTGACACTCCTAAGCTTCAATCCACATATATACACTGTAAAAGTGGACGGGGAGATGACCGCCGCCGTAGCTCAGTGGTAGAGCATCGGACGCGTTATTCGAAGGTCGCAGGTTCGGTCCCTGCCGGCGGCAAGTTATCTTTTCGTCCACTTTAGTTTCTTCACATTTACATTCTAATTACTACAAATAACACCCCCTATACTTTCCTTGGCATTGCTGTCTGTTAGTTCTCATTAATATTGTGTCTAAAAAAGAAAAAAACTAGCCCTTAAAAGTAATCTTTCCTTCATTCATAGCGAGGGTCTCATTCTGGCAGACATGATGCCTTCACGTAGTATGCGAGGGATTCTTGGTCAGCTGCCTGCTCGTAAATAGATCACGTGCTACGTGACGCCAAAAAGGCAGAAAAAAGAGTGTTCCACACTCGCCGCCATGGCTATGACTGGCGCTGACTGACACTCCTAAGCTTCAATCCACATATATACACTGTAAAAGTGGACGGGGAGATGACCGCCGCCGTAGCTCAGTGGTAGAGCATCGGACGCGTTATTCGAAGGTCGCAGGTTCGGTCCCTGCCGGCGGCAAGTTATCGTTTAGTCCACTTTACTTTCTTCACATTTATATTCTAATTACTACAAATAACACCCCCTATACTTTCCTTGGCATTGCTGTCTGTTAGTTCTCATTAATATTGTGTCTAACTCTTATGTGTGGTCTTCAAGAAAAGAAATGACGAAGCTTCCACAAAGCCGCGCAAGGCTTGAAACAGTGACACTGGACGATTCTGAAGACTGATCTGGTTCCTAATAGGTTCTTTCTTCACCATAGCTGGGTGATGCAGGTTGTTTGTAAGTTGATTATAGATTGTTGCTACGTTTTATCTAGATGATGCTAGGTTGTTGCTACGTTGCTTCTCAGCGCAGATGTGTTTGAGTTAAACCACAGGCAGTCACAGACACGACACGGATGTCCAAACTCCAAAGGCAGAACCTCGCGTTGAAACCAAGTGGTCGCATCTCTCATAGATCTACCGGCACGTCCTCGTTGGCGAAGGTCTTCCATCACTTCGGGGTTTTCTCGCAGCCGCCTTTGCCTTTCGCGTTATCTTGTATTCTCTCGTTGTACGGGTACGTACCTGTACAGGTACATACCTCGGGGTATTCGGCTCGCTGCCATCGCTCCGCTGCCATTTGTTGTAGGGTTGACTGTTGCCTTCTTCATTTTTAATAAACGAGTGGTGAGTAGTCAGATTTACCCAATTTCTGTGGCACATACCCGTTTATGATGATGATAGTTTTGAGGTTCGTCGAACAAGCAACCATTTGCTAAACAGCTTCACTGTTAAAAAATTTAAAGTATATCGTCTGCTCAACTTGGTACATCATCTGTCTTGAGCGTATGTGGGTACATCGGTAACAAAGGTAGAAGTCAAACCTCTTTTCATCGCTTGTTCTATTTAATAAATTAATATCTGGGATTTGACGTCCCAATACCACGATAGGATTACTTGTTCTATGGTAGGTGGGATTGCTCGACAATATAGATACAACTTAATTTTCGTGCAAATATTTCTACTATAAGAAAACAATGCACTGTGCCATTCTCGAAATGTTGTTACTGCAAAAGGGACGCCTTATGTGCGTCATTCCTATCTGAAAATGTCCTTCTCATCAAATAACTATTAGCTTTTTTTGCATGGCAGGAAGACACGAATATAGTATCGTGGCAGTTTTTGTTTTTCGCCCGTTAGCAAAGTTCCCGGAAAGAACTCGCCAGTTTGTTTAGACCGGTAACTGTGGGTGTGTAAAATGTAATACAGGCTTTGGCATACGCAATTAGGCTCGAGCAAGACGACTGTCCTCACAGTTTCAGCGAATTCGTCCGCGTACTGCTTTTAGGGACAGCGTAGCGCTCACCCGAACACATTGTAATATATATATAACAATACTGTCCCAATAAAAGATTTCATCGTTATAACCAACAACCATTATATCCGGACATAAAAAACGGAAATAACTAACATGCCCGCGTGTTTTCCTCTGCATACCGGCCTACTTATTCACCAACTGTAATTGAACCGGATCGAGCAATGCAAGTCATGGTGAAGATCAACGAACACTATTAGATACTTTTTTTTTAAATAGCCATCAAACAATTTAAGCACGCGGACAAAAGTCGAACATCTGTAGTGCAATAAAATGTATGAAATTGCACTAAAAGAAAAATTGACGCATCATATTACGTTGTTGCCATCTGAAGACGCATTTATGATCAGATGAAATTCAAGGGAACTTTTTTCTCGCTTAATGACTCAATGATATGCCCCTGTGTTTCTTTCGATCAGACATTAAGGAAGTACTTCAGTAAAACTCGCAAGGTTTGTTTGAGTGATTCCTACTGGGGCATTTGACGAGAGGTAAGAGATTGCATGCACACTCTGCCTCCAGCAGCAGTATGGTCAACTCAGCCGGCTTCCAACTCAGCCACCTTCCGGCATTGAACTGCGCACGAAATTGGTCTATGATCGCCCACATTATTAACCGCACAAGCACACAGCGACACTGGCTTCTGTTCCAAGCGCATACGGTCGACCATTAAATTATGGGCTCAAGAATATTCAGAAAACGTATTCTGAGAAGCAGTGATATTGGCTCTGGTTGTAGGTGGGTCATTCCACGCCAACTGTCCCAGTCGGGGCGCTCGACAAAAATCAATTTCTCTGAAAAAAATCTGAGAGAATTACACACATATAGACATTAGTTCTACAGTATTTTCCCAAAATATTTTGAGCGGCAAATATTGTTCGCGTACGTGAGCGCCGTTTGAACTTCTCGATATCGTGGAAAACCAGGTACGAAAGAAAAATTCGCTATAAATGGATCGTTTCGCGCATTCATTCGAAACTTACTTTCTCGTGTTTTTAGAGCATCGCGCTTTCATTATAGGACAGTTGGTTAGAGTAGCTTTATGTTTTTCACTCCTTGGCGCGTGGGTAAAATTGAATAAATCTCAGCGTTTCGGGATTTTTTTTTACAAAAGACGATTGTAGACCAAATACATAAATTATTTTTATAGAACTCTGCATAACACGTACTATCTCCTAAAGTTTTTGTTTTGCCTGTGTGCGGCGCACAGGCTCTAAAATAAAGTCCTGCACTTGGAAAAATGCTACATTGGCCAATGTTCAGACGTCTGTAGCACCCTAAGGTGGTCCGAGAAGAAATAAGCAGAAAAGCGCATACGATTGAGAATCACAACACCTTTGTCCACAGAAAGTTTAATCGAAATTGTTTTTGTTTTAGTCAAGAAAAGAATTTTCGAAGTTTAGTCCCACCATTGCATTATTTTGCTTGGGGGCAGTACAACCCGACTGAATTTACTGAATAAAGAAAGGATGTAGTGTATTTGTAGCACATGGTTTTCAGCTCCTTTTGTTAGTACTTTTTAATGTATATTACTTATCAAGGACATGATAAACAGAGGTAAAAATCTAACAATACCATTGGCTTAGATGCCGAAATTCCCCAATAATGAATGAAGACTCTCTCTCTCTCTCTCTCTCTCTCTCTCTCTCTCTATATATATATATATATATATATATATATATATAGATATATATATATAATTGGTCCTTCCATGCCAAGTCTCCCAGACGTGGCGCTCGCGCTTCGCAGATTTTGCTGATAAAGTTTACACTTTTGTTCAATTCCGAATGGAGTATTGTCGCAAAACATTCTTCCTCGAAAAAAATTTCATGACCGTGGCGCCCCCTCAAAGTTCGCTTGCTTTTGGTAAACAGTGCCTAATAGAAAAATGGATATAAAACTTTTTGTGTGTTGAGCTTCGAAACAGCGCTTGCGCTACTGCAGACGTTCTGTCCAGTTGTGCTATTTACCCATTCCGAAATGTTTGTGTTTAACTACCAGCTACGTATTTTCAAAAATAACGAAAATCTTCAAAGTTTGCGACTTTTTCTGAAGCTAAATGAAATCTCCTGAAGCAATCTTAATATTAGTGTGGTGTTCAGGAAAGTGTATTTTCGCACAAAAATGTTTATCTGTGAAATAGGCTTGAAATCGTCCCGAAAAAGAAAGTGAAATGAGCGAAAATATGCGATTTGTCGAATAAAAAACTAATTTTTCGCTTATGCGATCCAAGTAACAATCCTCATGATATGATATTTGATAGAAGACTTCACTACTAAGTATTGAAGGAAGTCCAATCAAATCTTTCTTTTTTGTTTGTTTTACGGAAGAAAATAAGTTTTGAACTTGGCCCTCCAAACGCACCCTGAATCTCTTTCTGTTGCCATTTCGCCGCAAAACACATGGTCACCCTTGCACCTGACACTCGTCACGGCCGGTGGCAAGATGCGAGATGTATGCCAGCGGCAATTGAGCTCCCGAAGGTCTTGTAGCCTTGATGACAAGACTACGAGTAATGAATTCGTTTTACAATGTGAGCTTGCTTGGCGGGCCCAATGCTAAGTATGGACTCAGGACAGCAGATTACGGTGTATCGCATGTTTCACGTTGTTGGCATGCTCCATTTAAACTATCATTGACGCATCTTCCAGTATGGCCCACATACACTTTTCCACACTTTAAAGGAATTCACACAGCACCCCTTCTGCGCATTCGACAAAGTGCGGCCTCTGCGTTGTTGCCGTAGCCCTGCCTCATCCTTGCCACCGTGTTGGTCATTGTGCAGAGCTCGGACAGCCTGCGTGGTGCACAGAACATGGCTCACGTGATACCGCTGGGCCACCTTTCTCAGGTTGTGCGAAAGCGTGTGCACCCAGAGAGATAGAGAGAAAGAGTGATAAAAATCACACCATCTCCCGCTAAAGGGGACCATGAGGCGATGCGAAGCAGTGTTTCGGCATGTAGAGCCCGCGTTTCAGAGGTGGAGTGGTGAGGGGGAAAGGGGAGAAGGAAAGTGGAGAGGGGAAAACGGGAGAGGGTAGTGGAGATGGGTAATGGAGAGGGGGAGGGGAAAGGGTAATGGAAAGGGGGAGGGGAGGAGAGAGGTGATGTGGAGAGGGGGAGGGGAGGGGAAAGGGGATGGGAAAGGGAAATGAGAGGGGGAAAAGAAAGGGGAGAGGTGACGTGAGGAGGGAAAGGGGAGAGATGGAGGGGAGAGGGGAAGTGGAGAGGGTCAGCGCATGCGCAGTAAGGGTGGTCACGCCGCACACCACCACCACCACTGGATTGAACTCCGCTATAAGATGCTTCACATCTAATACAAAGAGAGAGCGGCAGGTAGGTCAACCATATTAAGGTACCACAGATGCCTTCTGCCTGCATGGTGCACTGGCTTCACGCGTTTACGAGTGACAGCGCATTTTCTTGAGAAGGCTTTCTGAGAAAGAAATGAGGAGCTGGGGATATGCAACTTTGGGCAGTCTTTCAGGTTGAAGCTCTAATGCTTCGGAAACTGTCCGTGTGTGCTTGTGCGTGTTTTTTTTGCGCTGTAAATTTCTCAGATTTATGTACCAAAAAGCCGAACTCTCCACTTTAAGGCAGAAAGGCAGATGAACGCCGACGTACGATTGCCACTATCGAACACCTAAGCCAAGAATTAGGGTCGCCTCCAAATTTGTTTTCCATGATGAGGTTGTGGTTATGAGAGTTTCACTTAAGGTAGAACGCTCACGTTGTGCATGGCTTGAGAAAAGGGGGCGTGGCTGCTCGCCAGTGGTTCTCGCAAACCTGGTCCTTTTCGCTCAATCGTAATGCGCGGAAATCGGCGGGGCAATGAATATTGTTAAGAAAGGCCACAGCATTCTAAGCAAGCAAAATACCAATTTTAGATTTTTATTTTATTAATTTGAGCCTACCCTGTGTCCTTAGCATGCTTTAAAAAGTCGGAAATCTGCAGTGAAATAAGACATTCAAATGCGCTTTACAGCAAAAATTAGCTGACCTTATTACGTTGTTGCCCTCTCAAGACGCATTTTTAACAAAGTTAAATTTAAAGAAAACCTTTTCACTGATAATGACATAATACTGGTGCCCCATCAATTTTGTAGGTAAGATGTTAGCGATATACTTGCGTAAAATTTTCACGGTTTGTTAGAGCGATTACTGTGGGTGCGTTTGTAGAGAGGTAGGGTACGCCATGTATGTTTGGCTCCAAGAGCAGTGCACTTGGCGCGTGATCCTGTGAGTATAAGTGTACATTAACTTACATCGCCAGCCGTTTACACTCAACCATAGCACAGTACTCGCACTTCTCGAAATCATTTGAAAGGCTAGCGTGTGTAAGACCCTTGCTGTTATCGTTTATGGTAGAGTTCATATAAATTGACGTCGTCAACCATTTACAGTCTACCATAGCAGAGTACCCATACTCATCTGAATCGCTTGAAAGGATAACTTCGCCTTGATAATTGTGTGTAGGTACAGCTCCATACGCCTTTCATATGATGGGGTGCTTTAAATCATTGAATTACCGTGCTTCCATTATAATGTGATAGCTACACACACACGCATAAAGCTCTTCCACGGTAAGGTACAACGTAGGGTACATCGTTAACTAGCTTCCTCAAACCACAAAATCTAACCCGAGTTGACTAATTGCGCTGAATCATTCCTACAAAAAAAGCTGTCCCATAGTTGAGTACATATTTTCACAAGCTACAGCCTACAGTGAGGGCTGCGGTATATGAAAATCAGTCAGTCAATGAATAAATCAATCATATTAATAGGATCGCACAGCATTGCACTGGTCACGAAATTGGCCCACGATCGCCTTCGTTATTAGTGGCACGAGTACGAAGGGCAGTCTTGTTTTGCCGCGAAAGCTGTGATGTTATCACAGCGGCAGCCGATTTTCGCAGCCGCCGCCGGTGTCCTTAACCGCTATCACACCGAATGAACAAAATACCTAGGATCGTGTGGGATTTGAACCTAGACCCTCAGCGTGGCAGTCGAGCATGACTACTTAGACAAGGCGGTGCTTCAAAGTCCTACGCAAAAAGACCCTATACGTCATGTTCGGATAGGAATCGCGTTTATAGTTCTAATATAGCGTGGTAGAAGAATAAAACAACAACCAGGCGTAACGCAACGTGAATTGCTTAACTCTTTTTCACGAACCACACAATCTAACTACTCGTAACTTATGATTGCGCTCAATCACTCCAACGATAGAAAGCAGTCCCATAGTTGAGTACATATTTTCTCAAGCTACATCCCACAATGAGGCCTGCAGTACATGAAAATCAGTCAGTCAGTCAGTCACTCAATCAATGAATCAATCAATCAATCAATCAATCAATCAATCAATCAATCAATCAATCGCTCGATCGATCGATCAATCAATCAATATCATTCAATCAATGATATAATTAGCGCCGCTCTGCATTGCACTGTACGGGTGGGTGGTTAAAAGCTTACCACCCGTTACAAATGGCTCAAGTAGCACAGCCATGATTCTTTGCCGTGAGCCTCAGCATCGGTAAGTAAGCACCCTGTACACTACGCTTTGGTGCTGCTCCCTCGAGGGTCGATCCTTCGGCCGCGGTAGCAAGCGGGTGAGCGTTGACGATGTCTTTTGTATCACGGTGAGCGCTTCTTTTCCGAGAATCCTGTCGAGCTCTTTACTGATGCCCGACACATATGGTAGGAAAATGCGCTGGGCTGGCATCTTAGACTCTAGTGTGGCCGGTTGGGTGGCCGGGGAGGGGGAGGGGGTCGCGTAGTGTGTCTTTCGCCGATGCCCCTCCTCGACAAGGGGGTTGTCCTCTCGGCACACGGCGTGACACCCGGCGGATGAAAGCTTCGGTATATCCGTTCTATAGCAGCTCGGCGATGACCCTCTCCTCTTCTCTCTTTCTCTCCCCCTCCGACGTGCAGATTGTTCTTGCACGTGAAAGGGGCGCCGAAACTACCGAAGTTTTGTCGGCAGTCCGATGACAGGATGTGTAGTGCAAATACCTGCCGGTATTGCAGCCAGTTCGATATTCGTTAAAGCTTCGCTGTACGACGGTTCTAACGGCGTCCAACTGGCTGCAATTTGCCTCATTGAATAAACACCTCTAAATTGCCGACTGCATTTTGTGACAGCGCAGCGCTCTCCCGCCTGGTAGAGTTCATTGAACTACGAATCGGCCGCATATTTCCGAACACAGTCATGCTCCTGCTTTTTGAAAAACGTAGCCAGTAATCGGTCAGCGATGGAGCAGGTGCATAAGTCTTACCCGTAATATAGTATTAAGTATTCCCGGTCTTTCGAAATCGACGCAAAGTCTCAATTTGCAGCTGCGTAGGTGATGCATGAGCTCACGGATTTACCTCATGAAAGTCCATGATTGCGACCTTCCCTGGAACGTTGCTTTCTCGTGGCGTCGACACGGCGTCTCTTTTCTTGTGCCCAGAGACAGTCGCCTTTCGGAAAGTCCCAACGAAAGGCCATTACCGCGAGTGTCGAAGCTTGTGTTTGGCACACTATTTCCTTAGTCAAAATTTCCCTGCTGTGTACAATGCTGCATGTGGGTACTCTGTTTTAACCTATAAATGGCATTTATTCCACCTTTAACCTGACATCGCAACCAATATTTCACAGAAAGTGCTCTTCTGATACATTTCGAGTGTTGTCATTGTAAGACATAAAATGGACCAGCTGTATTCACTTTCTGCAATTACAGGCCTTTAAGCCAGTAGGTAATAAATCAGCATTCTGTACGTGGGGCCCAAGGATTCAAAACAAGCCCCTTCAAGAGAACTTATTTTGTTTGATAAGTTTGCTTCCTTACATGATCAGTGCTGCACGATAGATGGACAAACACGCATTTTTCTCGTTGAGCCTTCATATCACTGCTGAGGCGTTTAAAAATCGGCTTTGGTTCATTCACACCAAGCATGTGCAAATGAAGTTGTATATTATGATTTATAACAGCTCTTAAATGGCCCCTCACTAGGACACATAGCGAATTTTAGTTAGAAGCTGGAAGTTGTTGTGTGCCGAATGAAGAGCATTATGCCGCAAAAAGTTTTCAAATCGGTTCATTACGAGCTGAGAAAAACAATAATTTGTTGCGGCACGAAACCATGATTCGAGGACGCGAGCTGCAAACATTTGCCACTCGCCCTGTGTAGCCTTCGTAAGCCAAATCCCTTCCCCGTCCTCTTCGGCAGCGGTGCCTGAGAATCACATGACGCTTACGCACCCACACGTCATGCGCATGCATGGTCACGTGCGCATGACGTGCCCGAGCCAGCCCGAGCACGGAGCGGCGTTGCACTCCACTACCTTTTTTTACGTAGCAGCCGTGGCCGTTGTGTCGGCGTCATCTGTGGTAGAGTGTACTAGAATATTTTGAGTGGCGCAACCGCCTTCCGCGGAGGGGGCCGTTTTGTGTAGAAAATAGCGGCGGTGCTGCAGTCGACTACTCTTGAAAGCGTTCCCCGGCCTCGTAGGCGGCTGCTTGTCGTTTAGATTGCAGAAACGTCGAAATTGAACAAAAATAACGTAGAAATGGGCGCTCCATCGCAACTGCACTACATTAACGCGCCGTGCGAGCGCCTGGTGGACTCGAGAGATTTTCTTTCGTTCCTTCTTTCATTCTTTCTTTCTTTCTTTTTTACGACGGGCGAAGTGATTGTAATTTGTCGGGCTGTGGTGAAGCGTGACAAATAATGTAATTCTAGAAAGCGCCGTTCCTAACCTCCAGTTTCTTGAAATTTGCTCTAAGCATGGATTCAACTTGCACGTAACGTACGATACGCCACTTGGCTGCCACAGGTATTTTAACGGTAAACAAACACCATGGCCTTTACTAATACCAGCGGCACCCTTATGGCATCGCAAGCGCTCCTGCTATATTCCAGTCAGTCATGGACAGGATCCTCAAGGGCGTCATGCAAGTCTGGTGTTACATCGATGATGTCATCATAGGATGGTCATGTATTGATGACTGTCGGCTGAAGCTCGAAGAAGTGTTGACCTGGTTACGCGATCGCAATTTGACGCTGCGCATGAAAAAATGCAAGCTCTTTTGCAGCGAAGTTCGCTATCTTGGCCACGAAATTTCAGTGGAGGGAAACAGGTCACTGGGATCAAAAGTAAAGGCAATAAAGGATGCACCCAAGCCCACAAATGTAACAGAGTTAGTTTTTCCTTGGAATGGTAACATTCTACTCAAAGTTCCTGTACAACTTGGCAACCGGAGGTGCGCCGCTGTATGAGCTTCTGAGGAGAGGAAAGCGTTGGATTTGGACGTAGAAATGTGCTCTCGCGATTCAAGAAACGAAGAACTTGCTCACGACAAGCCCAGCACTCGGTTTTTAAGATCCAAGGAAGTCCTTGGCTGTTAGCTGTGATGCGTCGCAGTATGGGCTCGCCGCAGTTTTTTTCCACAGACTTCCATATGGCACAGAAAAACCCGTCGCTTTCGCGTGAAGAACACTATCGCAAGCTGAATATGGCTATGCTCAGATCAAGCGACAAGCGTTGGCGATAATTTTTGCCCTCAAGAAATTTCATCGCTATCTATATGGGCGGAATTTCATGCTGTTCACGTGCCACCAACCGCTGATAGGCATCTTACGGCCAGAAAAGCAAGTTCCATCTTTTATTGCCGCTCGCATGCAAAGATGCAGCTTTGACGTGCGACTATGTTGTTATTTATTTATTACGCCTTCCTTTCGTCCGGGAACCTGCTGCTG
>NC_051185.1:100602326-100762325 GCF_013339695.2 Rhipicephalus sanguineus | reverse complement strand
GACTACTGAACTCGATGCAAGACAGTTGGTGAGTTTCGAGGGCTGAGGGACAATACTCGTTCTTTCGTCTCAGCGTGTTCATTTGGCGGTAGCGGAATGTGTTGAAATAGAAGAAACGACCATCGCATCTGGGACACGCGTATCATCATCATAGATTAGGGTGTTCCATTAAAAGGAAGAAAGGGGCAGTCATTGCGGTCGGTCTAATTTCTTTAAACCTAGTGCAAGGGAGCGCATTCAAGACGCTAGACGTGTTGTCATAACGCGAGTGAGTGTGATGGAGCTGCCGTCTTTATAGTCCCACTGAGTGCAGGAGCCAATTTCTCGTGGAAGTTTATTGCTGAGATTGCTTAAATAAATATTTCATCAATACTATCGCCACGCCCACTTCTTTTTTTATTTTGATGTATTCAGCTTGACCAGCATGACGGCCAGCAAGGCAACGGTCGCGCTGACCGCGCGGCAGTGTTCGAGAAGCTTCGCGATTGTAGTATTCGCTTTGTTAAGATTGCGCGCAAGCCGCGAAGAGCCTAGATTATTCTAGAGCTTACGCGACCACCATGAGAAGACTGGAAAGTTCAATGCGTTATGCATAAAGACGGTGGCGCCACAGCCATGATCAGTTTTTCGACGGCCGCGCCGCTATCTGTACAGTGTGTATCGCTGTAGTTTGACTTTCCGTTTACCGGCCACATGTTCGGCCGAATAAAGAGTTTTTCTTGGACACGCCGCCTGCTGTCTTCGTCCGCGTCACGATCCCATGACAATATTATTATCAATTAATTAGGGAAATATGATTTGATACCGGGTCGTATGTTACAGGAAAACAAGGGGAGATGGTTCAGCAAGGTCGACGTTGGGCTAATTGGTAAGGTTCCATAATATTTTCGAGCAGCGCAAAAGACGTCTGTGAACTTCTTGTCCTTGTCCCGTCTTTTGCGCTGCTCAAAATATTATGGATTGGTTTCATGATCTCTGATTCCTTCTACTGCACCACTTATAATCTTTAACTTCTCAGCCCGTCTTTCAAGAACTGATACACTTGCCCTAATATCATTAAAATCAATATCTCAAAGTTGTCTTGTAAGACATCGAAGTAACCAAACTGCACCAGAAATTCTGATTTATGGTCTGCCTTTTAGGAAATTTGCTCGAACAAGTTGAACCACGATGGTTTTGTTTTTTCAGTATATCCCAGTGTGCTGTATTGAAGTGGCAACCTGGCGTTGCATGCGTGTGTGCGGATGCGTCTTCCACTTTTTTGCTCGTGCCTATGGGGTAGTACGAATCCTTTCAATATGTAAACGCGCTTAAGTCTGGTCTCCTGCACGTGTCGTTGACGCTGAATAAATATATTAATTAACCACCTGCAACGGACACTCATATTTCAAACGCGTGTGAGGTCCGCCTTTTGCTGTAATCCATCACTCGGTGCAAGGAAAAATGAAGAAATGCTGACTATTTCTGGCACCCAGTAAAACACTTTGCTAAGAGATGCAATGCTTTCCTAGAAAGGTTATTCATGCATCATAGCCGTCGGCGATTTTTAGACGACATACCAACCGCGTAGTTAGCAGGAAGCCGCATGATTGAGTTGAGAAACTGTGGCGGTAGAACAGGATAAGGATGAAGTATAGCGTTTCTAACTCCGTGGTTCCATTTGCAACGGTCGTACAGTCTCATGCTTTAGCGAACCCTAAGATTGCTGCGTCCGATAGTAGAGTGCGTAGTACTGTAAAAGCGTTCGCGCTTTCTTCTAAACGCAGCTTAGTTACCGATCACTGTAAGTGTAGCGCCAGTTGTATACAGAACTGCATAGTACCGTATGCCGTGCATTAAAAAGTTTGCCCTGGAGATGGGCAAAGCGGCTCACTTCAGTGAGTGGCTCCGAGCGGCTCTGCTCACTTTAGTGAACCGCCTCAGTTTAACGGCTCACCGGGTCACGGCTCACTTGATACTTGAAGAGACAGGAGGCAAGAGGGAGGACACTGACGTCTCCCTCTCTCCTCCTCCTAGAATTTAGAATACGTTTTCTATGCATCCAGCTTGATAGGAATGGTACCTGCGCTGATCGCTGCTGAATGCCTCCCACTCGCCCATGTACCCCTCTGCAAAACGTTCTGCAGACGCACTTGAGCGCCACGTGCTTCCACGAGCCTCGACAAGCCAATCTGTCACACAACCCCTCTGGCGTTTCGGGTCCTCAAACCCGGACACCTTCATGGCCGATTCTGCGGGGACCAACAGATTGACGCGCCATCTGGAAGCAGTGATACAAAACACAAGACAGCGCGACGCTGCTCTGCGTACTCTTCTCATCAAGCTGCTCAAAGCCGCTCAAGGCTCGCGTTGTTACCAGCATTTTATTTATTAGTTTATTTTACAGCGAAAGATGTTATAAGATCATTTCAACGGCCGTTTTCGCGCCGTGGTTGCCCGTCGCCGGTGTCCGTAACCGCTATCGCACGAATTAAGAAAAAGAAAGGCAATAAGAAAAAATTTCCAGGATGGAACGAGGTTCGAACCTAGGCCCTCTGCGTGGGAGCCCAGTGTTCTAACTCGGAGCCATGCCGGTTCTTGAAACTGCATTGCAAAAAGACCCTATACAGGCTTCATGTCGGGAAGGAACCACATTAACATATATAATGTAGTGTGGTCGAAGAGTGAAATAACAACCACGTGTCACACAAACGCGAATTCTGTAACCGGGCGTCACACAATGCGAATTGTGCAACGAGTGGGTTGCTGAATGCTTCCAACCCATTACAAAGGGCTCTGCGATAATTCATCATCGTCACCAGCCACAGCATCAACAAAGTGTACATAATGCGTTACAGATGTTTAGCGAGTACCACGGTTCAGAATGACAAGAAATTGCATAGTGGCTGCTTCCCTATTTCACAAAAATTATGATGATTTATAGCGTAGTCGGTACCTCGCAGTGCACTTCTATTGGTTGCCAAGGAAGCCCATAAGGCCCGCATGATCCGCTTCCTCAGCCTCTCAATAAAGTTAACTCCCTCTCTCTGTCCCTATCTCTCTCTCTCGCTCTCCGTTTCTCTGGTTAACATATGTTATAAAGCGTGGTGGGAGAGTTAAATAACGACCGGGCGTCACACAATACGAATTACGTAACTAATGGGTCGTTTAAAGCTTCCTACCCATTACAAAGTGCTCAGCCATAATTCTTCATCCCTATCGACCGTCGCATCAACAAAGTGCACATAATGCCTTACAGATGGTACCTCGCTTCTCCACAGAATAATGAATAATGTCGTGGTGGGTGCTTCCAAGCTTCCCAAATATTATGATTTGTGGCGTAGTGGGTACGTTGCTAATGTTCCTGTACTAGTAGCCACAAAATAGTTTATAACGGGCTCTAGAAATGCCGCTCTTCCACCGTTCGCTGTGACTGTGCTGCGCTTTCCGCGCAGGCCTGGCGTTTTTACAGCGAAAGCTGTTATGAGATCATTTCACCGGCCCTTTTTGGTGCCGTAGTTGTCCGCCGCCGCCGCCGCCGCCGCCGGTGTCCGTAACCAGTATCGCTCGAAATAAGAAAAAAAATTCAGGATGGAACGATGTTCGAACCTGGGCCCTCTGCGTGGGAGCCCAGTATTCAACCTCTGAGCCATGCCGGTGCTTGAAACTGCTTTGCAAAAAGGTCCTATACAGGCTTCATGTCGGGAAGGAACCACATTAGCATATGCAATATAGCGTGGTAGAAGAGTAAAATAAGCACCAAGTGTCGCACAACGCGAATTCTGTAACCAGGCGTCACATAATGCGAATTGCGCAACGAGTAGGCTATTGAATGCTTCCAACCCATTACAAAGGACTCTGCCATATTTCTTCAGCGTCATCAGGCACAGCATCAACAAAGTGCGCATAATGCCTTACATGGGTTTAGCAGGAACCAACGCTCTCCGCAGAATGACGAAAATTGGCGCCGTGCCTGCTGCCCTACTTCTCAAAAATTACAATGATGTATAGCGTAGTGGGTTCCTCGCAAGTGCGCTTGTATTGGTTGCCAAGGAAGCCCATAAGCGCATGATCCACTTCCTCGTGGTCTCAGTAAAATTAGAATGATTTATAGCGTAGTGGGTTCCTCGCAAGTGCACTTGTATTGGTTGCCAAGGAAGCCCATAAGCGCATGATCCATTTCCTCGGGGTCTCAGTAAAGTTCTTCGCCCCCCCCCCCCGTCTCTCTCCTACGTCAACTTATGTTATACAGCATGACGGGAGAGGGAAATAGCGACCGAGCGTCACCCAATGCAAATTACATAACCGGTGGGCCGTTTAAAGATTCCAACCCATTACAAAGGACTGAGCCATAATTCTTCATCGTCATCAGTCGTCGCGTCAACAAAGTGCACATAATGCCTTACAGAGGAGCAGCTGGTGCCTCGCTTCTCCGCAGAATGACGAATAATGGCATAGTAGGTGCTTCCCAACTTCACAAAAATTGTGATTTACGGCGTAGTGGTTACCTTTCTAGTGTACTTGTACTGTAGCCCCAAGAGAGCTTAACGGGCTCTAGAAGCGCCGCTCTTCCAGCTTTCGCTGTGACTGTGCTGCGGTTTCAGCGCAGGCCTGGCGTTTTTTTTTGTACACCAAGCATGAAGTTCGTCCTAACCTCAAGGTCGAACACATCTTGGCAGAACTCATTTTCAACGCACACCTTAAATAGTCGGTCTTTTTTCTTAACGCATACAGGTCACCTGCCGACAGCAGAGAAATTTTCATAGCCCTCTTTAACAAAGCATGCAAGATAGTGTGGTTTTCAGGAAAGTGTATTAACGCACAAAAATGTTGAGCTGTGAGTAGATTGCAAATCTGCAATCTATTTGAGGGAATATGCAATTTGTCGCATATTAAACGTATTTTTTTTTTGTTCAGACGTTAGCGATATACTTGCGTAAAACTCGCAAGGTTTCTGAGAGCAATGACTGCAGGTGCGTTTGTTGCGAGGTAGGATATGCCATGTATGATTCGGCTCCAATGACGGTTCATGGTTCGGCTCCGCAGGCTGTTCTCACAACTTGCTGTGGACTGCATATTATTTACATCGGCAACCATTTACAGCCCGCACTTCTCGAAATCATTTGAAAGGGTGCCGTCTGTACGAGCCTTGCTGTTATGGTTTTTAGTAGAGTTCATATAAATTTACGTCGTCAACCATTTACAGTCTACCATAGCAGAGTACGCATACCTATCTGAATAATTTGAAAGGCTAACTTCTCCTTGATAATTGTGTGCAGATACAGCTGCATACGCCTCTCATATGATAGGGTGCTCTAAATCGCTGAATTTCCGTGCTTCCATTCTACTGTGATAGCTACACACACACACAGAAAGCTCTTCCACGGTAAGGTAAAATGTAGCGTACATTATTTAACTAGCTTCCTGAAACCACACAATCTAACCCCAGGTGACTAATTGCGCTGAATCATTCCTACAAAAAAAAAAAAACCAGTCCCATAGCTGAGTACATATTTTCACAAGCTACAGCCTTCAGTGAGGGCTGCGGTATATGAAAATAAAGCAATCAATCAATCAATCAATCAACCAATCAATCAATCAATCTATCTATCTATCTATCTATCTATCTATCTATCTATCTATCTATCTATCTATCTATCTATCTATCTATCTATCTATCTATCTATCTATCTATCTATCTATCTACCTTAATAATAGGACCGCCCAGCATTGCGCTGGTCACGAAATTGGCCCACGATTATCTTGGTTATTAGAGGCACGAGCACGGAGGGGCACTCTTGTTTTGCAGCGAAAGCTGTGATGAGATCACAACGGCAGCCGATTTTCGCAGCCGCTGCCGGTGTCCGTAACACGAAATGACACGGAATGAGAAAATTATCCAGGATCGAGCTGGATTTGAGCCCAGACCGTCTGCGTGGCAGTCGAGTATCCTAACACATAGACAAAGCGGTGCTTGAAATTCCTACGCAAAAAGACCCTATACAGGCGTCATGTTCGGATAGGAATTGCGTTAACAGATGTAATATAGCGTGGTAGAAGAATAAAATAACAACCAGGCGTCACGCAATATGAATTGCCTAACTCTTTTTCACAAACCACACAATCTAGCTACTATATTAATGAGAACTAACACACAATAACGCCAAGGAAAGTGTAGGGGGTGTTATCTGTAGTAGTTAGAATGTAAATGTGAAGAAAGTAAAGTGGACGAAAACATAAAGAAAAGGCCGGTAGGAGGAGCACCTAATTATGTTGGAGTGCCAGTCTGGTCTAGCACCGCATCTGTGATGACGAACTCACACAAGCTGTTTTTGCAGGCTGCCTTTTCTTGTGCGTTCTGTTCCGCAATGCTGGGATTACGTCCACCGGATTCTGGATATCCTTCTCGTCCCTGGCCAGTTTCCGCGCCACCGGCACCGACGTTGGATGAAGCCAACTATCGAGTCTGGCAACAAGGCACAGCTACGCTCTGCACCACTGCCGGCAGATATAAATGTCGTGCAGACACCGGCGGCTTCGGGCACGGCACCGCATCTGTGATGACGAACTCACGCAAGTTACAAGAGCTTGATTTCGGCGAATTGGTTCATGCTGAATATCGTGGATACAGCGCAACATCATAAAAAAAAAACCGACTAGAATAGCTTCACAGAATACCAATCAAATGTTGTCTATGCGATAGCGTTAAACTGTGGAAAATAATATAGAGGTCAAACAGGGCAATGTTTTAATTATCGAGCTAGGCAGCATGCGTACAACGTCAAGAACGGGTATGGTAGCCCTATGGCTAACATTACAAGGAATGCAAGTGCAGTCCTGTATTCCATAAGACAAGGTTTCTGAAAAAAGCAAAAACGAAGTATGAAAGGGAAATTTTACAAGCGTTTTTTTATCAGGAAGGCCTCGAATCGGTGCATTAGTACACCTTCTCTTCACTTATTCGATATAGAATATTATTTTCTTAGCGTAGTCATACATAGTATCACACGTGTCATTGCGCATGCGCACGGAACCTGCACCATGCTTAAAAGCGGCCGGAGCACCTTCAATAAAGTCTAGTTGAAAGTCAGGGCCCTTTCCCGTGTGTCGTTTTTTGTCTACTGATGTTGCGCTGTACCCACGATATTCTCACAAGCTGTTTTTGCAGGCTGTCTTTTCTTGTGCGTTCTGCTCCGCAATGCTGGGATCACGCCCACCGGATTTTGGATTTCTTTCTCGTCCCAGACAAGTTTACGCGCCACCGGCCACAACGTTGGATGACGCCAACTACCGAGTCTGGCAACAAGGCACGGCTACGCTCTGCCCCACCGGCGGCAGATATAAACATCATCCAGACATCGCCTGCTTCGGGCATGGCACAGCATCTGTCATGACGAACTCACACAAGCTGTTTTTGCAGGCTGCTTTTACAGCGAAAGCTGTTATGAGATCATTTCACCGGCCGTTCTTGGTGCCGTAGTTGTCCGCCGCCGCCGCCGCCGCCACCGCTGCCGCCGCCGCCGGTGTCCGTAACCAGTATCGCTCGAAATAAGAAAAAAAAAACGAAATAAGAAAGAAATTCCAGGATGGAACGAGGTTGGAACCTGGGCCCTCTGCGTGGGAGCCCAGTATTCAACCTCTGAGCCATGCCGGTGCTTGAAACTGCTTTGCAAAAAGGTCCTATACAGGCTTCATGTCGGGAAGGAACCACATTAGCATATGCAATATAGCGTGGTAGAAGAGTAAATAAGCACCAAGTGTCGCACAACGCGAAATCTGTAACCAGGCGTCACACAATGCGAATTGCACAACGAGTAGCATATTGAATGCTTCCAATCCATTCAAGGTACTCTGCCATATTTCTTCAACGTAATCAGGCACAGCATCAACAAAGTGCGCATAATGCCTTACATGAGTTTAGCAGGAACCAACGCTCTCCGTAGAATGATGAAAATTGGCGCAGTGCCTGCTGCCCTACTTCTCAAAAAACAATGATTTATAGCGTAGTGGGTTCCTCGCAAGTGCGCTTGTATTGGTTGCCAAGGAAGCCCATAAGCGCATGATCCACTTCCTCGTGGTTTCAGTAAAATTAGAATGATTTATAGCGTAGTGGGTTCCTCGCAAGTGCACTTGTATTGGTTGCCAAGGAAGCCCATAAGCGCATGATCCATTTCCTCGGGGTCTCAGTAAAGTTCTTCGCCCCCCCCCCCCGTCTCTCTCCCACGTCAACGTATGTTACACAGCATGACAGGAGAGGGAAATAGCGACCGAGCGTCACCCAATGCAAATTACATAACTGGTGGGCCGTTTAAAGATTCCAACCCATTACAGAGGACTGAGTCATAATTCCTCATCGTCATCAGTCGTCGCGTCAACAAAGTGCACATAATGCCTTACAGACGAGCAGGTGGTGCCTCGCTTCTCCGCAGAATGACGAATAATGGCTTAGTAGGTGCTTCCCAACTTCACAAAAACTGTGATTTATGGCGTAGTGGGTACCTTTCTAGTGTACTTGTACTGTAGCCCCAAGAGAGTTTAACGGGCTCTAGAAGCGCCGCTCTTCCAGCTTTCGCTGTGATTGTGCTACGGTTTCAGCGCAGGCCTGGCGTTTTTTTTTTTCTTGTGCGTTCTGCTCCGCAATGCTGGGTTCACGCCCACCATATTCTGGATTTCTTTCTGGCCCCTGGGGTGCTATTCTGGACATTCTCGAATTCCGCCATGTTGTCAAATTCCGCCATGTTGCTGATTTGATTGGTCACGCGAGGTCGTTCGCATTGTGGCGCTGCAATGGCGTTACGACACAGGAATCCGCGATGACGTAACGTGACAAAAAATAGTTAATTTTTTCCGAAGTAACGCTTCGCCGTACCCTGCAGTGTAGAAATAAAGGTTTGGGTTGAACAACGAAACCAAAATATGGTACTAAGCTGTGCCTACGGTGTACTTGCGGTTTATCGAAACTACTGCTCGCTTGACGAAGAGCCGCCATGTCTGCAACACGATTGGACATTGCACTTATGGCGCCCATTGCGTCACAGGACCTCACTTATTATAGCGTCAATATGACGTTGCGTGACGTTGCTCCTACCAAATTTGCAGCTTAAAATGTGAGAACGATGAAATGCCCAAAATTGGCCGCCATATTGTTGTAAATTGAGTTGCTTGTTCGATGTGCAGCCTCACATACGTATGTGTAGATGTCATTCCGTGAGTTACATTACAAGCATGTTTTCTGTTAATAATATTATAAAGTGTTGTACATGAAGCTTGCTTGTAAAAATAAAAGGTTATTGTTTAATTTGGCCGGTTCGAAGTTGTGGTTCTCGCCGCAAGAGAACGCTAGATTAGCGAAGCAAAATGGCGCTGCCCTTTTTCATGCAGTGTCTGCAGCTGCAGGAAGAAAGGGAATTCCGCTAGTACCGCAATGTTTTTATGATGACCGATCAATTGTTTCAACTGCGGTGCCGGCTGACGAAGGACATTGCGCGATGGCTGTGCGGGGAGCTTCGCCAGGACCTGGAGAGGCGGCGTACGGATACGAGAACAGCCCCGACCGTTGTTGTTGTGTTTGTTGAGCTACAAGTGCTTTGCGCACTTCGCTTCTTCGCCACCGGCAGTTACCACGACGCGATAGCGAACAACGAGGACGTGGCGACGAGCTAGTCCAGTGTGGGTCTCACGATTAATGCTGTCATGGAAGCGATCGTCGAGCGCCTTGTTAATGAGTGGATCGCCCTCCCCGCCAAAAGGAAGGCTTTGTCTATGTAGATGCAAGATTTGAAGGCTGCATCGAGGTGGTCGACGACACGTTTGTGTGCATAAGTGCGCCGCATGAAAAGGACGACGGCAACAAGGCTGCTTACTTTTGCCGCAAGAACTTTGACGCCCTCGGCATGATGGTGGTGAGAACGAATTTCATCTTATTCAATCTCGCGCATGCCGCTAGTAGACTGCAAAGCAGGAACATGAAAGCCAGCCTTTCGCCACCTTCCAATATTTTAACGACATTTGTCGTGGCTCCAACTGCACTGGAAGAAAAGAACGCAGTAGTCGCGGTAAACGGAGTTTCCGTCTCTATTTAGTTTTGGCAGGCATGACTTGACACCATAAAAAGTTCATCGAGCTTCATATTCGAGCGTGGTAGGTTTTAAGAAAAGTAATCCATGAAAGGAAATCAAACGTACTGTTTGCGCTCTAATTTCATAAACAGTGATATGCAGACATGCAGTAACTGCCACATATGAAATGAAAGATAAAGCTGTCGAAGCTGCTCTTCGAAAGCAACTCGAGAGAAATAAGTGCGTTGGACCACACAGTTAAAGTTGTTCTGCATGTAGCTGGTTGTATTTCTGTTGCCGGACTTCCTTCCAATGCAAACAACACTCTGCAAGATATGTTACCAACATTGCCGATGACTCCCCTCGCACTCGGGGCCCGTGCATGACGCTTTTATCTGGAGGACATCCACCGTGAGCCATGACTTGGGCAGTGGACTCCGTGGCCAGGGTGGGGAATAGCTGCTTGGTATGCAGGCGTGAGAATGCTTATGCGGTGTCTTAGTGTACCAAAGACATTCGTCGTGGTAATTATATTACACGCTGCATGGCTCTAAACTACTCGAGTCTTTTTGTCCATATTTCTGCCCTATTACTGGTAGCATACCTTGGCCGAACACTATCTACTTTAGTGGCACTGGTCTTCCCTTGAATGAAAATTCTCTCGTGCACACATTTGACAAAACAAGGCATACTGAGACCCGAGGGAGCACACAATAATCCAACTTGCTCTCAGTGTGTAATTGCAACTTGTCCTTCTCTGTTCATGGGAAAGACTACTAGTGCAAGGGAAGGTCAAGCATGAAAGAAACTTTCATGAAGGTATTGTATGATTCTTTATCATAAAGTGGTGAAATAATAAATAGCCAGCACGTGGTGATACAGAAAGGAAATGCTACACTCCGAGGCTATTTTAATAAAAAGAATACATGAAATGCAACTGCCATAAATGTTGTACATTCATAAAAACAATTATGCATAGAATGGTCAACATGTATGAAAAATAAATACAAATAAACAATCCCAGCAAAGTGCTGTATAGGAATAGAATAAGTCAACCGATATCTCAAAGGTACTTCACTCATGGTTCATAAAAAGAACTACAAAATAACTCAAAAGATTGCAAAATAAACATGCTGTCATTTTACATTCACGGCCCAAGCACAAAACAAAAAAAAACTAAGGGAAACCAAGCCTTGTGTGTACTGACCGTCTGCAACCACCCCTTGCACATCAGTCCAATGCAACCAAAGGAAAGCACAACACCCTTACCACCAAAGAAGACGCGCCTTCTGTCACTCCCCTCACCTGGTCTATGAAAGAAGTTAAGGGTTGCAGTTCAACATCTTTGTTGTCATTCCCCCTGACGAAGGAATTGAGTTGATTCCAAACCGTCTGAAAGCAAAGCCATTTTTTCGTTGGAGCCTTTCAAAAGTCGTAATTAGGTAACCTAACCAGACAAGCAATTCTGTCAATATATATAGCTGTAAAAAAAATAAAGCAGTGCATATCAGTGGCATGATGTCTTCGAAAAAGTTAAAAGAAGTGAGAAAGAAATAGTACATTTTCAAGTATATATTCATATAATGCTTATTGGAACACTCTCCTCCACGGGTGATAGTGCATACCCGCTGCAACTTTGGCTGCTTAACGCCATCCCTGGAGCACACCGTGCAGGATCCCCTGCTGCCCGATTCAACTGTACCCACTCGTCACTGTGGTGTGTCGTGTAATCGCGCATTGGGGTCCTCAAGGCCCGCTTTCGGTGCCTGCAGAGGTACACAACACTACGGCCCACTCTTCAGGTCGAAGATCATCGCAGTTTGTGTGGTGCTTCACAACCTCGATGTTCTGCAGCAGCTGTCTGAGCCAGACTACATTCCTTGCACTCAAGGAACTCGAATGAGAAGATGCGGACCTTTACAACAACAATAGCGATGATCCGGCTACAGTAGGCACGTACTAGGCGGGTAGGTAAAGGTGGGATCACGCTGTGCAGTAGTTCACAGCTGGGCACCACTGGATATGATGGGGTTTATATTCCTGCGAGATGTGCACAGAAACATGTAACACGAGAAGCTCTTGTTTTGTGTCATGACAAAGTAGCCACTTGCAGTGTGTTCGATCCTATACCTATCTCATGTACTTGTGTTCTTGCAGGAATTGTATTCTGACAAAAGCTTCATTGTGTCGGTTCATTGAGAGTGTGGTAATTGTACCAGGCAGGTAGGCAAAAGCGTGTTCAGATTTTACAGGGAAACATAGCAGGCGTAGTTTGTTGAGAACATAGTAACTCTGGAAACAGACTGTGCAATCTTGCAGCAGCGCATGCAACCTTGAATGCCAGTCTAGAGCATTGTTTTCAGCACTTCGTTCACAATGCGAACCCAGTGAAAGACATTTCACATCATATGATGACTGTATGAGTCTGGCAGATGCTGTACAAACGCTCTATTCCTTTATTCTAGCCACTAGTACATGCAAGAGCATAAGCTTGCTCCGGTTGGTAATCTATGTAAACACGTATAGTACACAAAACGAACCAGTACCGAAAGGGGCGGCACGGACACAGCGCTGTGTTGCTCCTGTCCTGGTTTCTTTTGTGCACTATAGAGGTTTACATGCAAGAGTAGTAAGCAATATTTGAGAATGTATTGTGAGGCAATTCACCATCGTTTCTAATGATTTTCCAAATGCTTTTTAGAAATCTCCTTGTTGAGCAACCATATTATGGTTTGTCCTTGCAATAATAAAATGCACACAAGTTGTCTCATTGTTTACATCATTGAGGACCAGCAATCACGTTTTGCTAAAGGTGTCTTGCCCTGTAGAAATGCTCGATGTACAGAAGCGAGTACACGCTATTGATTCTGATTTGTGCTGTGTATTGCATCCATTGTTACTTATGCTTTTTGGTGATATCGAATCCAACCCTGGTCATCACACTTCGCTCATTGGAGACGTTATAAACAGCAAAACTGGCTGTTGGGATACTTGGTACATTATTTCAGATAAACAAGACACTGAACCACCGCCACAACAGAAAAGACAGAAGAAACAGAAGGGGCTTTATTAATACTTCCAATGCTGTGCGGCTCCTTGTCTCTATACTATCGGCAGCGCTGCTGGACGCCGCGGGCCTTGGGAACGCAGGGCCGCCGAAGCGATGCGGGCGTTGTAACGATGCAGGCGCTGTCTATCGAAACGTGCGTCGCCAAATCAAACGACCCTCCACCTGTACTCCTGCAATAAGCATGTGCATAGATGAAACGTCAAGACCGCCCAAGTGAAAAGCAAGCTTACCTGATTGCGCTGCGATTTCGCGCCTCGGGTCACGCTGCCGACACCTTACTTCGCCATAGAAGCCGTCACTCCGGCGGCGGCCTGCCGCTGGGGCCCAGGCAGTTAAGGCGCTCTGTCAGTGTCTGTCACAGCTCCCGTCGTACCTCCGGCAGTAAGTCGCAAGCCACCTCTTGCATACGGGGACGATCAGTAAAAAAAAATCCAACATCGCGGCCCACTGTTCGACTATCTGCCGACATAGCAACAAAACACCAACACAAAATAAACGGGGCAATAACGATTGCAGCAATGCCGACGCTGGCTTGGCTGGCTCGCATGTTGGCTAGAAAAGTTACTATGGCTTCGTCGCTGATCTCCAAAATGGCCCTAATTTGCAGACGGTATCGTCTGCTTCACGACTTCAAAACTAAACGCATTACTTTCCTTTTATTATTTTTTTGTTGTTGTTGATGAAGTAAACAAAATGTTACTTGAATACACGTCTCTTTGTATTTTATGTCCCCTTCACGGCACGTTTCGCAAGCAGTTCATGCGGTTGCGTCATCATTGCGTACACGTCATGCCTACATGAAATTCGACACAAAATGGCGGAAGTCCAGGATAGCACCCCTGGCCAGTTTACGCGCCACCGGCACCGACGTAGGATGAAGGCAACTACCGAGTCTCGCAACAAGGCGCGACTACGCTCTGCGCCATTTGCGGCGGATATAAGTATCATCCAGACAAAGGCAGTTTCGGGCACGTCACCGCATCTGTCATGACGAACTCATACAAGCTGTTCTTGCAGGTCAGTTACCTATCTGGTGCTCACTGCTGACCCGAAGGTCACGGGATCGAATCCCGGCCGCGGCTGCTGCATTTTCAATGGAGGCGAAAATGTTTGAGGCCCGTGTACTTAGATTTAGGTGCACGTTAAAGAACCCCAGGTGGTCGAAATTTCCGGAGCCCTCCACTACGGCGTCTCTCATAATCATATCGTGGTTTTGGGACGTTAAACCCCAGATATTATTATTACCTATCTGGTGCTTCGTGTTTGAGGACCAGCAATCACGTTTTGCTAAAGGTGTCTTGCCCTGTAGAAATGCTCGATGTACAGAAGCGAGTACACGCTATTGATTCTGATTTGTGCTGTGTATTGCATCCATTGTTACTTATGCTTTTTGGTGATATCGAATCCAACCCTGGTCCGGTGACCAAGGCGGCGGCGGAAACCCTTGCAAGTGTCGTAGATAGAATTTCTAAACTAGCAGAAGCGCACGCGGCATTCGTTGCTCAACTAAAGAGCGCGAACAAGGGGGAGGCTGCTGCACTAGTGAAAGTGACGGAGCTCGAGCAGGGCAACGAGCAGCTGCAGGCTGAAATAAAAAGTACAAAAGACGAACTAGCAATCGCCAAGAGCAAAGTCGAACTTAAAGTAAGGGTAACGCCCCTTGAAGCAAACGCCCCCTCGGATTCTGCCCTGGAGCCGATGTTCTGCATGGCGTCTCAAATCAGCTCTTAACAATTACCTCTAGGTGCGAGGATGCAGAGAACAGGCTACGACGATCTAATTTAGTTTTCTTCGGTATTGAAGACGACTCAGCAGAGGAACGGGCACCATCACAGCTTAAAATAATGATCTTTTGCGCAGACAAGCTCGGAATAACAACAACTAGTGCGCAGTACGAACGTGTGCATCGGCTCGGCAAATAATGTTGACAAGCACCGTCCTCTCAAGGATAAATTTGCATTCTTTAAAACAAACAAGGTGTTTATGCAGCAGCACGTAAGCTTAAAAGCTCATCGTTCTTCATTCGCGAAGACTTCTCATCTGCCCCCGCCAAGCTAGAAGAAAATTGATAGAATTTGCCAAGACTCAAAACAAACCACATTCAGCCACATTGCTTCACCCATCACACAGTTGTGAAAAGAAGTCGCCAGACAAAATATTGGCGCGTAAAAAACAACACAGCTTTTATCCCACCCTCAGCAGCAAGCTTAACACATGAAATGTTGTATGGATATGACCACGGTCCAGTGCAGTGTATGCTCGTACTTTTGTTTTACACTGGCTTTTCTGCAAGAATGCATATGTTCTCTTTTCATCACAATTCTTGTACCATGCCTGAAAGAGGTCACACATCAGCGCAGTAATAATATGTGTAAATCAATTATTTGACATCTCTTAAATACACACTACTCCAACTGCTGCATTACGCATCTACCAACGATGCTGTTGGCGTCGCAACCGCCGGCGCACCCTCCTCAAGTACTCGTAGTGCTGCGCACGGGTGGTGCCAAATGACACCGTCCCGTACTGCGCGCCCTCTTAAATAATAGCTTCTTGTGGCCCTGTTTCGGATCAAACCCTTTTGGATGGGGGACCCGTTAGAATCTTCGCTGCTGGTGCTGCTGCTGCTGCTGCTGCTGCTGCTGCTGCTGCTGCTGCTGCTGCTGCTGCTGCTGAAAAAGTTTTCAATGCCTTCAAACTCATCAACCGGCTCAGTGGCACCCTCACCTAAGCATAGATTGTGAAGGAAAGCACATGCTGCAATAATGCCAGCAGCACGCTCTGGCTCGTGGTGGAGGGTGCGGTAACGCTGCAAGCACCGGAAGTGGGCTTTAAGCATGCCAATGCACCGCTCCACAATGGAGCCCATGGTGATGTGCTCAGCGTTGAACCTGCCTTCGGCACTGTGGTCGGAAGGATCGCCAGAGACCGGGATGAGGAGCCACGGCTCCAATGGGTAGCCACTGTCACCTGCACGAAGACGGAAATAGTGTACTATGCTACGTATACCCATGTAGCATAACGTTAGTAGTCAACATCAGAGGCCATAATGTTACATCACTGCTGCAACAATTGTCGAGACCCTTAGTGCAGTGCTCTATTCATTTGTTCTGATCACTTGGGCCACATCCTTCTAAAAAGAAGTCGCACAGTGATTGCACTACTACTTTTTTTAACCTTCGGGCAGGACCAAGGGGGGTCTCAAAATTTTTAACACAACTTCTCCCGTGAGGAAAACGTTTTAATCTCACCAAGCAGGTATTCGCCTGGCTCTGCAATGCGCCCCGCCAGGAACCGTCGGCGCAGCCAGGTCGTCTGCCAGACGAACGAGTCATGGTCTGACCCCGGTCGCATAGGGTCGATGGCCAGGATCCGCATCGCCGCATCGCAGATCTGGGAAAGCGTGCGCGGCGAAAGCCCATTGTTAGCAAGCAAACACAGCAAAAGATGCCGGCGCGGGCGCAGTAAAACGAAAGGCAAACAAGTCGGAGGTTAACTCACGATCATAACGTTGAGGGCGTAGAAGTGCTTCCTGCACATGAAAGAAGCCTTGCGGGGTCCCTTGGGCGCCTTGATGCTGACGAGGGTGCCGTCGATGCAGCCGATCACTCCCGGAATGGCGCCGAGTCGAAGGAAGCCTTCTTTCACGGCCGCCTTTTCTTCGGTCGTCGTCGGGAAGCCCACCCACCCATTTCACGCGCCCACTTTCACTATAGCTTGAGCGACGCGTTTGACGCATTCGCTCACAGTCGACTGCGCCATGTGAATCGTCGTCTCGCTTCCGACGGAACCTTGGAGCTCCCGGTCGCGAAGAAACGCAGCCCACACAACACCTTTTGTTCCACTGAGAGCCGCGTCGCTCGCACCCCTTCCAGTTCCTTGGCCAGTTGACCACACAACCATCGGACAGTTTCCTTCGAGAGTCGAAAATGCCGCCGAAATTCGTCATCTGCCATGTCAAACGCATCGTCGGGCTCGCGTGTTTGTCGCCGGCGTCGCATGAGCGCAACCGCCATACCGATCAGCGGAGCCGCCATTTTCGATGCCTTTCCAAATGACGCGCTCTCTAGCGATGCTAAAAACTATGCCTTTTCTCTCTGCATAATGAGTGTGTAAACGTCATTTTGACGTCACGCTTTTTTATGGTTGTTTGATTGACAAATAACATGGCCTCCCTTCGACCAATCGGAGACGACTAATGGCGGCGAAAAGCATAGAAAAAGGAATAGAATCGTTCCGCGATAGCACCCCAGGATACTACCGGCAGAATACAAACGCACGGGACGCCACAAGTGGCGCAATTAAAATTATGCGAGACGCGGGCCATGCTGCATTGCTGGTGACCCACGCTTGTTTCCCATTTTGACATTCTAGCGCCGCGCTACCCGTGGCCAGGCGGCCAGGTAAAAAGAGGAGCATCCCGTGGCTCGTGGTGGTGCGAGCCAGCGGGAATGCTTTGGCTCATGCAGGCTTATGCCACAAGATGGAAGAAACAATGCGGCTGAAGCAGAATCACAGTATATTCTTACACCGTGATGAGAATCCCGAGGCTAAAATTCCAGGGCAAACGCACAAGACACCCACGAAAAAAAGAAACCTATGACACCAGCGCTGACCAATAACTGCTTTATTCTTTCATACGCCAATGCATAAGCCCAAGGCGAGTTTACCGCACATGCGCACATAACAATAGCTCTAAACGAAAATGTGTAACAAGGGTGATAGTGTATTTGATACGCGAATACATGAAATCGTATACAGAGCGGTGCAGGGAAAAAGAAGTAAATAAAGAAGTATTGTCACGTGGTCGTGACGTCGACGAAGAAAGCAGTCGGCGTTGTCAAGATGAAACTGTTTATTTGGCCGAACTTGTGGCCGAGAAACGGAAAGTTAATTTACAGCAATACACACGGTATGCACTGATAGCGGCGTACAGATCGTCGACCGTCGATCAACTGACAAGCGGTCAAGCACGTCGGCTTTTATACAGGCGCTATCGAACTTTCCAGCGATAGCGCTGGTGGTTGCGCAATGTCTAGAATGAGCTCGAGCGTTCGCGTCTTGCGCGCAATCTTAACAAAATCATCTATAATAATCGTGAAGCTTCTCGAAGAATGAGGCGCGGTTTGCGCTGAGCGTTGCCGACAGCCTTTGTGGGCGAATGCAGCAAAAGTGATCAGAAACGTACGTGGCAATGCCCCGCTCTAAAAAAGCATCGTCCCGATGCTTAAAAACAGAACATGATATATGCAATACTAAAGAAAGCTAAGCAGACAAACATTAGAGTCCTAAGGTGCGTTAACGAGCATAGTAACGGTTTAAGGCGCACCACATGCACGACCTCGGGTCGAGCTCGGCGCCTCTGAGAGTTCGTGATGCCGTCGGGGACAACCTCGTAGTCGAGTGCGCCGAGACGTCGAAGTACCTTGTACGGTCCGATGTATCGTCGAAGAAGCTTCTCGCTCAGTCCACGTCGTCGTGTTGGCGTCCAGACCCAGACACGGTCGCCGGGCTGGTACTCCACGAAGCGTCGTCGAAGATTGTAGCGACGGCTGTCGGTGTGCTGCTGGGTCTTGATGCGCAGGCGGGCGAGCTGTCGAGCTTCTTCGGCACGTTGTAAGTAAGCGGCGGCGTCGAGGTTTTCTTCGTCGGTGACGTTCGGTAGCATGGCGTCGAGTGTCGTCGCCGGGCTCCTTCCGTAGACCAACTTGTACGGCGTCATCTGCGTCGTTTCTTGGACGGCCGTGTTGTATGCGAAGGTCACGTACGGAAGGATGGCATCCCACGTCTTGTGCTCGACGTCAACGTACATGGCCAGCATGTCGGCGATGGTCTTATTTAGCCGCTCGGTGAGGCCATTGGTTTGAGGGTGGTAGGCAGTGGTCCGGCGGTGGCTTGTCTGGCTGTACCTCAAGATCGCCTGAGTTAGCTCCGCTGTAAACGCCGTACCTCTGTCGGTGATCAGGACCTCTGGGGCGCCATGACGCAGAACGATGTCTTCAACAAAGAACTTCGCTACCTTGGCAGCACTGCCTCTAGGTAGGGCCCTTGTTTCGGCGTAGCGGGTCAGGTAGTCGGTAGCTACGACGATCCAATTATTACCGCTAGTCGACGTTTGGGAACGGCCCCAGGAGGTCCAACCCGATCTGCTGGAGCGGTCGCCGAGGTGGCTCGATCGGCTGAAGAAAGCCCGCTGGGTCTTGTTGGCGGTGTCTTGCGTCGCTGACAGTCTCGGCATGTCCTTACTTAGCGAGTGACGTCGGCGGCAAGGCGCGGCCAGTAGTACTTTTCCTGTACTCTTGCCAGCGTTCGGGAAACACCGAGGTGTCCTGCTGTCGGGTCGTCGTGCAGGTCCTCGAGGACTTCTGGTCGCAATTCTTGAGGCACCACGAGAAGGTACTTGCCTCGATGTGGCGAGAAGTTTTTCTTTTGGAGAACGCCGTTGCGTAAGAAAAACGACGGCAGTGCTCGCTTGAACACTTTCGGAACGACGGCGTTCTTTCCCTTGAGGTATTCCATAAGGCCTCTGAGTTCCGGGTCGGATCGCTGTTGTTCAGCGAAGTCGTCGGCACTTATGGTTCCCAAGAAGCAGTCATCATCCTGGTCGTCTTGCGGCGGCGGGTCCACGGGGGCACGAGACAGGCAGTCGGCGTCAGAGTGTTTTCTTCCGGACTTGTAAACGACGTGAATGTCGAATTCTTGCAGTCGTAGGCTCCACCGTGCGAGGCGACCGGAAGGGTCCTTCAAGTTAGCTAGCCAACACGAGGCGTGGTGGTCGCTCACAATTTTGAAGGGCCGGCCGTAGAGGTAGGGGCGAAACTTCGATGTTGCCCAGATGATGGCCAGGCACTCCTTTTCCGTTGTGGAATAGTTGATTTCTGCCTTTGATAGCGACCGGCTAGCATAACTGATGACCCTCTCCAGCCCGTCAGTCTTCTACACGAGGACGGCGCCGAGTCCTAGGCTGCTTGCATCGGTGTGGATTTCCATATCGGCGTCTTCGTCGAAATGCGCTAGTATTGGAGGCATCTGAAGGCGTCGTTTAAGTTCTTGAAATGCCTCGATTTGCGCCATTTCCCACTTGAATGGCACGTCGGTCTTCGTCAGGTGCGTTAGTGGCTGGGCTATTCCTTGACGAAGCGTCTGTAGTAGGCGCACAAGCCGAGAAAACGGCTTACGGCCTTCTTATCGGTGGGTGGCGGGAAGGCAGCGATGGCAGCTGTTTTCCGCGGGTCCGGGCGAACACCATTCTTGCTGATCACGTCACCCAAAAACAAGAGCTCCTCGTACGCGAAGCGGCACTTTTCAGGCTTCAGGGTGAGTCCGGAGGTCTTGATTACTTGAAGTACAGCTTCAAGGCGTCGAAGGTGTTCGTCGAAATTTGAGGAAAACACAACGACGTCGTCCAAGTACACAAGGCACGTCTGCCACTTCAAGCCGGCCCAGTACTGTATCCATAACGCGTTGGAAAGTCGCGGGCGCCGAGCAAAGGCCAAAGGGGCATGACCTTGAACTCGAACAGGCTGTCTGGTGTTATGAAGGCAGTCTTTTCCTCCGTCTCTTTCGTCGACTTCGATTTGCCAATAGCCAGTCTTAAGGTCCATTGACGAAAAGTACTTGGCGTTATGGAGCCGATCAAGTGCGTCGTCTATTCGTGGGAGAGGATACACGTCCTTCTTTCGTGACCTTGTTCAGGCGACGATAGTCGACGCAAAAACGTAGGGTTCCATCCTTCTTCCTCACTAACACCACAGATGACGCCCACGGACTCTTGGACGGCTGGAGGATGTCGTCGCGTAGCATTTCGTCGACCTGTTTCTTGACGGCATCGCGTTCTCGCGTCGAAACTCGGTACGGGCTCTGACGGAGTGGTCTGGCATTTTCTTCGGTTATGATGCGATGTTTCGTGATTGGGGTCTGCCGAATTCTTGATGACGACGAGAAGCAGTCCTTGAATTGTAGGAGCAGGGTTTTTAGCTGGTCTTGCTCGTGCTTCGGGAGGCTCGGGTTGACGTCGAAATCTGGTTGGTTTCGCCGATTCGTCGAAGCAGGTTCGGTAGCATCGAAGAGGGCGAGGGCATTGCTGGATTCCACGAATTCGTGGATGTAGGCGACCGTCGTACCAATGTTGAGGTGCCTATATTCGTGGCTGAAATTTGTCAGCACTACCTTTGCTTTGCCATCACGCAGCTCGGCTATGCCTCTTGCGACGCAAATCTGACGGTTGAGAGTAGGTGCTGATCGCCCTCGATGACACCTTCAAGGTCTGCGTGTTGAAGGCGGAATGGTGACGTGCTCTTCTATCACACTTCAGTACGGGCTTTCCTGGCGTCGTGTGTGGCGGCAGCGCTTTTTCTGAGGTTAGTGTTATTGACTCAGATCTCCGGTCTATTACGGCACCGTGTTCACTAGGAAGTCCATCCCAAGTATCACGTCCCTAGAACAGTGCTGCAGGATAAGAAAGCTCGCAAGATAGGTTCGGTCACTGATGCTGACTCTTGCTGTGCAGACTCCAGCCGGCGTTATAAAATGACCTCCAGCGGTGCGGATTTCAGGACCTTCCCAAGCAGTCCTAACTTTCTTCAACTTCGCGGCGAATGACCCACTGACGACGGAATAGTCGGCCCCAGTGTCGACGAGAGCGGTAACGTTGTGTCCGTCGAATAGTACGTCGAGGTCGCTAGTCCGCCGTCTTGCGTTGCGTGTACGTCGCGGCGTCGGGTCACGGCTACGTCAGGGTTGCACCGCTGCTTTCCGCGTTGCGTCGTCAGGTCTGCTTCCACGGGTCGCAAAATTTCGTCGTCAGGACGTCGTTCGGCGTGCGGCGGAGGCTCGGAACTTCGTCGGGGGCGTCGTCGTCGACGGCGGAGGATCTTCAACGTTTCGTCGTTCAGCAACCGCACCTCCATCGGTTGCTGCCCTTAGTTTTCCGGATACGGGCTAGGAGACCGACCCCGATTTGGGCCAGTGTACTGCCGGCGGTGCGGTGACATGTAGCGGCCGGGCGACGGCGAGCGGGAAGGTCGTCGTTGTTGCCACTGTGTTTCGGTGAGGTAGTCGTGGATGTCGCGAGGCCGTTCGCCCGGCTGCGGGCGCGGCGCGTTCACGGCGAATCCGCGTAGCCCCATCTGTCGGTACTGGCAGCGGCGGTACGTGTGGCCGGCCTCCCCGCAGTGGTAGCAGAGCGGGCGGTTCTCAGGGGCGCGCCAGACATCGGTCTTCCTCGGGGTGTAGTGCTGGCCGACAGGTGGGCGGTAGGGCGTCGGTGGCGGTGGCGGCGTCTGACCGACAGGTGGACGGTAGGGCGTCGGTGGCGGCGGCGGCGTCTGACGACGGTACTGCAGCGGTTTGTCGCCTTGGCGTGGGCGGGCTGCAGCAGCATAGCTCATAGCATGACGGCGGGCTGCAGCAGCATAGCTCATAGCTTGCGCCTGCGGCTCTACTAGCTGAGGCGCACCGAGTGAATGCTGGATCTCCTGGCGTACGACCGTCGGCGATGGAATCTACTTGAGGTTGCGACGACGGTAGAAGTTTTCGCAGCTCCTCTTGCTACGATTGCACGAATCGTGTCACGCAGGTCGGTGGATGCTAGCGCTTGAACGTCGGCGTAGCTTGTGGTCGAGAAGCTGCGGTTGTATTGCCTTGTTCGCATCTCAAGCGTTTTCTCGATTGTTGTTGCTTCGGAGACAAATTCTTGGACGGTATTCGGCGGATTCCTCATAAGGCCAGCGAAGAGCTGTTCCTTTACTCATCGCATGAGGAAACGAACCTTCTTTTCTTCAGGCATGTTGGGGTCAGCATGGCGGAACAGCCGGGTCATTTCTTCCGCGAAGATGGTCACATTTTCGTTCGGGAGCTGAACCCCTGTCTCCAGCAGGGTTGCGGCCCTTTCCTTTCGGACGACGCTCGTGAACGTCTCCAAAAAAGCACTGCGAAAGAGATCCCAGGTTCGAAGCGTGGACTCCCGGTTCTCGAGCCATGTCCTTGCTGCTTCTTCTAGGTAGAAGTACACATGGCGCAGCTTGTCGTCGGCGTTCCAGTTGTTAAATGTTGCGACCCTTTCGACAGTCTCCGAAGCCAGGTTTCCGGCGTCTTCGAATGACGACCAGGAGAAGGTGGCGGCTTCCTTGGGCTGCCGGAGTAGGATCGGCGGAAGGCTGCACGGGTCGGTTTCATCGTCCGCTGCGGTCGGTGTTGGACTTGGGGCTGCCTGGTCTTGATTCCTGGACGGCGACCTGTGCTCTGGGCGGTAGTCCCTTCTAGCCTGCGGGCCTTGGTTTCGACGATCCGGGTTTTCTTTGGCCGTCGTCCTCATCGCGGCTCGGGCTTGGGTCCAGCGCTTCGCGGGGGCGTCCGGATCATGGAAGCAGCAGCACCTCCTACCAGATGTCACGTGGTCGTGACGTCGACGAAGACAGCAGTCGGCGTTGTCAAGATGAAACTGTTTATTTGGCCGAACTTGTGGCCGAGAAACGGAAAGTTAATTTACAGCAATACACACGGTATGCACTGATAGCGGCGTTACAGATCGTCGACCGTCGATCAACTGACAAGCGGTCAAGACGTCGGCTTTATACAGGCGCTATCGAACTTTCCAGCGATAGCGCTGGTGGTTGCGCAATGTCTAGAATGAGCTCGAGCGTTCGCGTCTTGCGCGCAATCTTAACAAAATCATCTATAATAATCGTGAAGCTTCTCGAAGAATGAGGCGCGGTTTGCGCTGAGCGTTGCCGACAGCCTTTGTGGGCGAATGCAGCAAAAGTGATCAGAAACGTACGTGGCAGTATGTAGGACAAAGAAGTGATTTTGCGCTCTAATTTTTGCCTCAGGAATATGTGCCAACCTAGACCCAATGAAGTTTTATTTTAGTGACCCAGAATCGACGCCTGCAGAGAACGCGAGCCGTGGCTTCACGTGCCGCTGCCAAGCGCGGCTTTATTTTCTGCTCTTGAGGTCTCGCGCTCTCTGGTTTTGTTCACCGCCAAAGGATGGCGCTACAGTGTCTTGGGACAACGCGAGCGGAAGAGTCGCAGAGTACCTTGCGTTCTGTGCATGAGTCCTGGCGGCTCGCAAATTCCTTGGGTCCGAAGTTCTAAAATTCCTAGTGCTTCGGCGGAGTTGGGATGTGCACCTCTGACTTGTACTTTGACATGTTCTTTGACACGGTCGACCATGCTCACGCGATTATGTATTGAAGGGGAGTTCTGTTGGTCTTGTGCTTTCAACGCAAAGCTTGCGTTCGATTTATGGACCGTACGAAGGTCACTTTGTTCGCTGCAGCGACCGCGTTTGCGAAAGGAGCGAGCTGCTAGCTAGAACAGCCAAAGTAGGGGATAGTTGACTTAACAAATGTGACACTTCGTGCTCGTCCTGTGTATAGCTGTGCGTTCCTTTCGTAATTCCTTCTTTGTGTTTGAGCAGCACGCTGCAAGTTTATAGTTGCTTGTCGTTCTTCCTGTGACATTCCAATTTCTTGCTATCCCATTCATCGCTTCACACTTGAGACGAAGGTGTGACTTCTTCGACATCCCATCGCTTGTACTTCGAGCGGGAACCAGCTGGTACTGCTCTCTTGTATAAGTGCGAAAGGCAGGGGAACCGCAGTTCGTGGGCAGAGCTTATATTTTCACGGGGTCGTGACGTCGACGAAGGCAGTAGTCGGCGTGTCCAAAATGAAACTTTATTTGGTCGAACTTGTGGCCGCGAAACGGCAATCAAACTACAGCAATACACACTGTACACTGAAGCGGCGAACAGAGCGTCGTTTATCAATAAACTGACAAGCGGTAAAGCGTGTCGGCCTTTTACGTGTGCTATCAAACACTCTAGAGTTGTCGCTGGAGGCAGCGTAATCTCTCGAAGAAACCAGACTATTCGCGTTCTGCACGCAGTCTTAATGCAATGAGCTAAAACATTCGTGAAGCTTCTGCAACATTGCGGTGCGGTCTGCGCGGAGCGTTGCAAACAGTCTTTGTGGGTGAAGCCCGAGTACATCAAAATAACGCGCGTAGCAATACTCATTCTTAGGTGGTAACCAACGCTAGTACTCGTTTCTCCCAATGAGCCATGAGCGTCGCCGTGGCTTGGACAGCGCTTGGATAGCAATTTTATGGACAGTCTCGGCTGGATTTTGCCGTCGCCGTCGCCGTCATGCACCGTATATGTATAAATATGTGTATATATATAAAAGCCCCAAAGAAAAATAATTCTAAAAAATGCTTCCGAATCGTGGAATCGAACCAGGGACCTCTTGCTCCCTAGCGAGTGGCGCAAACCATTACGCCACGAAACGCAGATCCTCTACGCAGCTAACGGCGAGCGTTATATACACACCCTTTACCACTGAACGGACTGAGAGACGGCAGGCGCTTATAAGCGTTCCTTCATTACCAGCGATATTGCGCTTGGAGCGCGACGGGCACATTTAAAAGTCGTCGGCTAGCTCGCCTGCTTCTTCTTATATTTGCAGGGAGAACCTTGCCCTTCTGCTGTCTGCTCTCGAGGTTTTCTCGTGGTGAGGGGAAGAGGGATGTTTCAAGCTTTCACCGTGATGTCCGCGCTCATGTTACGGAGCGTGCCAAAGTCACTCGAGCTGAAGGGACGCCGCTAAACGAACAAACAAAAGATGAGCGCGAACTATCTAGTGTCACGCTCGACACGTGAAGCACGCTAGTTTCCTTCACTCCTTCGGCCGCCTTTGCAACAGTAGCGCTGTTCAAACTGAGAGTATCCATTGCCGAGCCTCACTTCGTATAGCATTAGTTTCTTGCTATCGAATTCATTGCTTCGCCCTTGCGGCGAAACTATGACTTTTTTAAACTGGCAGCACGTGTTGTCGGTGAACCAGGACTGATATCTGTTTTCTTCTTAACGACGTTTCTTGGCATAAGTATACTTCATGCAAAGTTTTAATATTCGGACGATGCATACCTTAGCAGGTGATTACTTTCATGAACGCTTTTATATTCGCCCTGATTTGGTCGATGTGCCTAACGTGACAGCTTCTAATGGACGCATTGGCCATATTTTATCACGTTTGTCCTGCCTTTTTATTTTGGAAGCGCAGGCAGCCTGTACTTAGTGAACGAGTGCCCTGTGTACTGAAGTATTGGCATTCATTTGCAGTTTGTGACCCCTTGGGATACATGCTGAGGAGGGCACCGGCGTATGTGCTGTATAGGGAGTCTATGGCATTCCATTGAGCATCTTTTGTTATTCTGCACATCGTGAGTCTGAAGCCTCTTCTGACTTTTACTTCTGTTCTCCCTTAACAACTACCGTGTGGACGCACTCAACCTGAGCGGATGTGTTGCAAAGGAGCAGAGTAGTTTACTCTGCTTACTCAGTGACGACGACAGCAAAGAAATGTAGAAAGATGCTCAAGTACCTTGCAGTCATTGCGGCCTACTTGTGGTCAGAAGAACCCTGTAAATATGGTGCAATAAAACTTGCTGCTGGGCGAGTTTGTTCATACTTGCAAGGAAAGAATGGTCTATAGCTTGCGCGCAACCGTTCTTTCCTTGCAAACCCTGCAAATATTTGTAAATATACGCTATCGCTGTAAAATTATCATGCCTACCTGTTGGAACCATGTCACCTTACTTTCCTGGAATAGGAACAGTGCTACATTTCATAGAACATATCTGATCGTTGTAGCACTTATTTTTCTGTAAAATCAGAGCAGAGCAGGATTTTACGATCCTGTCCGAACATGAAAGCACAAACAAAACGCTAAATTAGGTATTGGAACTTGGACAGCGCAGAAATTATTTGCAAAGGGTAAATAGACGTTTATTATATGTGCTCGATGAATAACAATATCTGGGGTTTAACATCCCAAAACCACGATATGATTACGAGGGACGCCGTAGTGGAGGGCTCCGGAAATTTCGACCAGCTGGGGTTCTTTAACGTGCACCTAAATCTAAGTACACGGGTCTCAAACATTTTCGCCTCAGCCGAAAATGCAGCCGCCGCGGCGGGGATTCGATCCCGTGGCCTTCGGGTCAGCAGTCGAGCACCATAACCACTAGACCACCGTATCGGGGCGTGGTTGATGAAGAACAACGTAGGTGACAAGTGTGTGAAGCTGCAAGGTATCCGTCAGTTGAGCAGCCTACATGCTGTCAAGATGAAGTTCGAGCTTGTAGGACACCATAAAGAAGATACAGGTGGCATCCACACTGGTGTGACTTATGCAGTGCATCTGAGCCGATTAACTGCAGCAGTTCTTCCTATGTATAGTCATGCAAACGATGCAAATGCTCCTCATTTGTAAAGAGTGTTGGTATATGTTCTTGTGTCAGCAGCCAGGTTGCCGGACGAAAGGAAGGGGTAATAAATAATTAACAACATAGTCGCAGATCAAAGCTGCATCTTTGCATGCGAGCGGCAAGAAAAGATGGAACTTGCTTTTCTGGCCTTAAGATGCCTATCAGCGGTTGGTGGTCCGTGAACAGCATGAAATTCCGCCCACATAGATAGATAAAATTTCTTGAGGGCAAAGATTATCGCCAAGGCTTGTCGCTCGATCTGAGCATAGCCATATACAGCTTGCGACAGTGTTTTGCACGCGAAAGCGACGGGTTTTTCTGTGCCATTTGGAAGTCTGTGGAAAAAAACTGTGGCGAGCCCATACTGCCACGCATCACAGCTAACAGCCAAGGGCTTTCCTGGATCGTAAAAACTGAGTACTGGGCGTGTCGTTAGCAAGTTCTTCGTTTCTTGAAACGCGAGAGCACAATTGTCCGTCCAATTCCAACGCTTTCCTTTCCTCAGAAGCTCATACAGCGGCGCAACTCTGGTCCCCAAGTTGTACAGGAACTTTGAGTAGAATGTTACCATTCCAAGGAGAGAGTAACTCTGATACATTTGTGGGCTTGCGTGCATCCTTTATCGCCCATACTTTTGATCCCAGTGGCCTGAATCTGTCCGCTGAAATTCCATGGCCGAAATAGCGAACTTCGCTGCAAAATAGATTGCATTTTTCCATTCGCAGCGTCAAATTGTGATCGCGTAACCGGGTCAACACTTCTTCCAGCTTCAGCCGACAGCCATCAATACTTGACCCTCGTATGATGACATCATCGATGTAACACCAGACTTGAGTGACGCCCTTGAGGATCCTGTCCATGACTGACTGGAATATGGTAGGAGCACTTGCGATGCCATAAGGGAGCCGCTGGTATTAGTAAAGGCCTTGGTTTTTATTTACCGATAAAATACCTGTGGCAGCCAAGTGGCGTAACGTACGTTACGTGCAAGTTCAATCCATGCCTAGAGCAAATTTCTAGAAACTGGAGGTTAACAGCGGCGCTTTCTAGAATTACATTATTGTCACGCTTCACCACAGCCCGACAAGTTATAGTCACTTCGCCCGTCATAAAAAAGAAAGAAAGAAAGAAAGAAAGAAAGAAAGAAGGAAAGAAAGAGAAAATCTCTCGAGTCCGCCAGGCGCTCGCACGGCGCGTTAATGTAGTTCAGTTGCGATGGAGCGCCCATTTCTACGTTATTTTTGTTCAATTTCGACGTTTCTGCAATCTAAACGACAAGCAGCCGCCTACGAGGCCGGGGAACGCTTTCAAGAGTAGTCGACTGCAGCACCGCCGCTATTTTCTACACAAAACGGCCCCCTTCGCGGAAGGCGGTTGCGCCACTCAAAATATTCTAGCACACTCTACCACAGATAACGCCGACACAACGGCCACGGCTGCTATATAAAAAAAAAAGGTAGTGGAGTGCAACGCCGCTCCATGCTCGGGCTGGCTCGGGCACGTCATGCGCACGTGACCATGTATGCGCATGACGTGTGGATGCGTATGCGTCTTGTGATTCTCAGGCACCGCTGCCGAAGAGGACGGCGAAGGGATTTGGCTTACGAAGGCTACACGGGGCGAGTGGCAAAGGTTTGCAGCTCGCGTCCTCGCATCATGGTTTCGCGCCGCTACAAATTATTGTTTTTCTCAGCTCGTAATGAACCGATTTGAAAACTTTTTGCGGCACAATGCTCTTCATTCGGCACACAACAACTTCCAGCTTCTAACTTAAATTCGCTATGTGGCCTAGTGAGGGGCCCTTTAAGAGCTGTTATAAATCATAATATACAACTTCATTTGCACATGCTTAGTGTGAATGAACCAAAGCCGATTTTTAAACGCCTCAGCAGTGATACGAAGGCTCAACGAGAAAAATGCGTGTTTGTCCATCTATCGTGCAGCACTGATCATGTAAGGAAGCAAACTTATCAAACAAAATGAATTCTCTTGAAGGGGCTTGTTTGGGGTCCTCGGGCCCCACGTACAGAATGCTGCTTTATTACCTACTGGCTTAAACGCCTGCACTTGCAGAAAGTGAATACAGCTGCTCCATTTTATGTGTTACAATGACAACACTCGAAATGCATCAGAAGATCACTTTTTGTGAAATATTTGCTGGGATGTCAGGTTAAAGGTGGAACAAATGCCATTTCAAGATTAAAAACAGAGTAGCTACATCCAGCATTGTACATACCAGGGAAATTTTGACTAAGGAAGTAGTGTGCCAAGCACAAGCTTCGACATTCGCGGTAATGGCCTTTCGTTGGGACTTTCCGAAAGGCGATTGTCTCTGGGCACAAGAAAAGAGACGCCGTGTCGACGCCACGAGAAAGCAACGTTCCAGGGAAGATCCCAATCATGGACGTTCATGAGGTAAATCCGTGGGCTCATGCATCACCTACGCAGCTGCAAATTGAGACTTTGCGTCGATTTCGAAAGACCGGGAATACTTAATACTATATTACGGGTAAGACTTATGCACCTGCTCCATCGCTGACCGATTACTGGCTACGTTTTTCTAAAAGCAGGAGCATGACTGTGTTCGGAAATATGCGGCCGATTCGTAGTTCAATGAACTCTACTAGGCGGGAGAGCGCTGCGCCGTCACAAAATGCAGTAGGCAATTTAGAGGGGTTTATTCAATGTAGGAAAATTGCAGCCAGTTGGACGCCGTTGGAACCGTCGTACAGCGAAGCTTTAACGAATATCGAACTGGCTGCAATACCGGCAGGTATTTGCACTACACATCCTGTCATCCGACTGCCGACAAAGCTTCAGTAGTTTCGGCGCCCCTTTCACGTGCAAGAACAATCTGCACGTCGGAGGGGGAGAGAAATAGAGCAGAGGAGAGGGTCGTCGCCGAGCTGCTATAGAACGGATATACCGAAGCTTTCATCCGCCGGGTGTCACGCCGTGTGCCGAGAGGACAACTCCCTTGTCGAGGAGGGGCATCGGCGAAAGACACACTACGCGACCCCCTCCCCCATCCCCAGCCGCCCAACCGGCCACAATAGAATCTAAGAAGCCAGCCCAGCGCATTTTCATATCATATGTGCCGGGCATCAGTAAAGAGCTCGCCAGGATTCTCGGAAAAGAGGCGCTCACGGTGATACACAAGCCATCGTCAACGCTCACCCGCTTGCTACCGCGGCCGAAGGTCGGACCCTCGAGGGAGCAGCACCAAGGCGTAGTGTACAGGGCGCCGTGTTCAGAATGCCCAGCCAGCTACATAGGCGAGAGCAAGTGCTTCCCAGAAAGAATGCGCCAACATAAGCACGACATCAGGAAGATGGAAATGCGTTGCAGCGCTCTTGCAGAGCACTGTGAGAAGCACGACCATAAGATCGATTTCGACGGCGCTTCTGCTCTCGAAACATAACGGAATCTGGGCAGGAGGATCTTGCTCGAGTCGTGGCACATTCGAAAAACACACCGGCAAATGTGAACCGGTCTCTAGGAACAATGCCCTCAGTATGCTTCCGGGCCTCCGAAACGTCAGGGAAAGGGAAATCCGGAGCCATGGTGAAGCAAGTCGGGGAGATGCTTCCATGACCAACCTAGTCACCCACTGAGGAAGGGACCGAATCCGTCCCGAAACGTCGGGCTCTCTATAAAATTGGCTGGAGCCATTTCAACCTCCTAAATATTCCACCCAGCCAGACAGATTTCTGTCAAAATGTTTACATTTAAGCTAAGTTGCAAGCACGCGAGTGTATGTGCTCTAGCAACATCATCATCATAATTTCGATAAACGTCATTACAAGCATCATCATTTCGTTTTTATTTCTTTATTCACTCTCGCTATGGTCACGTGACCTGCGTGATGCCTATTACTAGTAGTACGAGGACGGCACATGACTCAGATTGCTTTGCTGCTTAAAATACATGCCATCACGACGAGAATGGCACATACAGCAACGAACCAGATGAAAACATAAATTCAAGCAGACACTAAGGTGACGTACCCGTGCGGCAGGAGTTGCGGCCCACCGCAAATCAACAAGTTAAAAAATCCAGCCATGATTTCACAGCGGAGCTGGTGTCCCCCTTAGTTATGCTATTGCCTCCATGTATTGTAACTCCTTTCAAATATTTCTATATTTTCCAAGTTTTTAACCGAAAGTGTTTTATGCCGGGGACCACCAAGATTTCAGTGACGTATTTCCATCACGGAAATGACGTTCAGACACGATCAGATGGCAAAGAAAAATGGAAGGAAGAAAGTTCCATCCACGAGAATCGAACCTACGACCTCTCGGCCCGTGACAACAGTTGCCGGGCATGCAATCTACTGCACCACCCTCACACACTTTGGAGACTTTATAGACGTGCCTTTTATATCTTACACTTTCCTCTCACAGTGCTCTTGGTGAGCGGAGTGGTGTCAGACTTGCTAGGTGGGCTAGTTGGTATTGCACATTAGGACATAAAACTTTTAGGGCAAAGAAACTTCTTCGTCCTGCGTCGTTTATTTGCGCTCAAAGCTTCATGTGCTGGCCGTTCTGCGCGTGACATTACAATTTGTTGCTATAGCATTCATTCCTTCGCCCTTGTGGGGAAACAATGCGCAGCAGACGCTCAACTGCCTCTGTGAAGACACGTTTCCCTTTCGTGCTATACCGATATCTATGACAGAGGGATCAGCCATGTTTTTATTTCAGTGAACCTCCTCACGCAAAAAAATTCTGGACGCGACCCTAAGCCTGGAGGCCTCCGGTAGTGCCACTCGTACGTCGGCGTTTGCCTGCACCGGTTGTTGTCTTAATGGTGTGTTGACTTAATGGTGTGTTGACTTAATGTTTTGCAGGCTGGCGAGCCGAATCTCAGAGGCCGCGTCAAAAAAACAAAAAGCGCATGGTGGAGATATCCTCCGCCAGGTGCGGCAGCGATCCCAAGTCTTAAAATCTTTCAAAGAATTTAAACAATATTTTAAGTGATCATCCTCATAGCTAGTTGGCCCTTATGTTATACTGGGTTATGATACCATGCCACATGTGTCCAATATTACTCTTTCACTTGAAGCAGAACCATTGATTTCTATTTTTAACGACATTTTCCGCATAATAGATCGGATATGTTCGATCGGATATGCCTGGAAGCGAAAACGCCAGGCCTGCGCGTAACAGGCAGCGCAACCATAGAGAAAGCGAGACGAGGGGCCTTTCTAAGAGTCCGTTTCAATATATCTTTTGGCGACTACGGCAACTACAGCTGCGAGGTTCACACTACGCCCTAAGTCACCATAATTTTTGCGAAGTAGGGAAGCACGCACTCTGCCATTACTGGCAGAGTGCGTAATGGTTAAGCGTGGAGAAGCGAGGTACCCGCTACACATCTGTGAGTCATTATGTACACTTGCCGATGCTGAGGCTCACGGCAAAGAATCATGGCTGTGCTACTTGAGCCATTTGTAACGGGTGGTAAGCTTTTAACCACCCACTCGTACAGTGCAATGCAGAGCGGCGCTAATTATATCATTGATTGAATGATATTGATTGATTGATTGATTGATTGATTGATTGATTGATTGACTGACTGACTGACTGACTGACTGACTGACTGACTGACTGACTGACTGACTGATTTTCATGTACTGGAGCCCTCATTGTGGGATGTAGCTTGTGAAAATATGTGCTCAACTATGGGACTACTTTCTATCGTTGGAGTGATTGAGCGCAATCATAACTGACGAGTAGTTAGATTGTGTGGTTCGTGAAAAAGATTTAAGCAATTCACGTTGCGTTACGCCTGGTTGTTGTTTTATTCTTCTACCACGCTATATTAAACTATTTACGCGATTCCTATCCGAAACATGACGTATAGGGTCTTTTTGCGTAGGACTTTGAAGCACCGCCTTGTCTAAGTAGTAATACTCGACTGCCACGCTGAGGGTCTGGGTTCAAATCCCACTCGATCCTAGGTATTTTGTTCATTCGGTGTGATAGCGGTTAAGGACACCGGCGGCAGCTGCGAAAATCGGCTGCCGTTGTGATAACATCACAGCTTTCGCGGCAAAACAAGAGTGCCCTTCGTACTCGTGCCACTAATAACCAAGGCGATCGTGGGCCAATTTCGTGACCAGTGCAATGCTGGGCGGTCCTATTAATATGATTGATTTATTCATTGACTGATTGATTTTCATATACCGCAGCCCTCACTGTAGGCTGTAGCTTGTGAAAATATGTACTCAACTATGAGACTGCTTTTTTTGTAGGAATGATTCAGCGCAATTAGTCACCTGGGGTTAGATCTTGTGGTTTGAGGAAGCTAGTTAAATGATGTACCGTACGTTGTACCTTACTGTGGAAGAGCTTTATGCGTGTGTGTGTAGCTATCACAGTGTAATGGAAGCAAGGTAATTCAATGATTTAAAGCACCCCATCATATGAAAGGCGTGTGGAGCTGTACTTACAATTATCATGGAGAAGTTATCCTTTCAAGCGATTCAGATAAGTATGCGTACTCTGCTATGGTAGACTGTAAATGGTTGACGACGTCAATTATATGAACTCTACTAAAAACGACAACAGCAAGGCTCGTACACACGCTAGCCTTTCAAATGATTTCGAGAAGTACGGGTATTCTGCTATGGTTGACAGTAAACGGCCGGCGAGGTAACCTAATGTGCACTTTAACTCGAAGTATAAGACACGTCGTGCACTGCTCTTGGAGCCAAGCATACATGGTGTACCCTACCTCTCGACAAACGCACCCACTGCAATCGCTCTCACAAACCTTGCAAGTTTTACGCAAGTATGTCGCTAACATCTGACCTACTAAATGATGGAACAACATTATAACGTCATTGTCCGTGAAAAAGTTTTCTTTAAATTCATCTTTGTTAAAAATGCGTCTTGAGAGGGCAACAGCGTATTAATGTCAGCCAATTTTTGTTGTAAAGCGCTTTTCAATGTGTTATTTCAGTGCAGATTTCCGACTTTTTTAAGCATGCTAAGGACACAGGGTAGGCTAAAATTAATAAAATGAAATTGAAATTTCATGTTTTGCTTGCTTAGAAAGCTGTGGCCTTTCTTAACAATATTCAATGCCCCACAGATTTCCGCGCATTACGATTCAGCGAAAAGGACCAGGTTTGCGACAACCAGTGGCGTGAAAGCCACGCCCCCTTTTCTCAAGCCCTGCACAACGTGAGCTTTCTGCCTTAAGTGAAATTCTCATAACCGAAAGCTCCTCATGGAAAAAAAAAACTGGAGGCGACCCTAATTCTTGGCTAAGTTGTTCGATAGTGGCAATCGTACGTCGGCGTTCATGTGCATTTCTGCCTTAAAGTGGAGAGTTGGGCTTTTTGGTGCATAATTCTGACAAAATTACAGCGGCAAAGAAAAAAACACACACACGGTGAGTTTTAAGAAGCGTTAGAGCTTCACGCTGAAAGACTGCTCAACGTTGGATATCCCCAGCTCCTTATTTCTTTGTCAGAGAGCCTTCTCAAGAAAATGCGCAGTCACTCGTAAACGTGTGAAGCCAGTGCACTGGGCAGGCGGAAGGTAGCTGTGGTACCTTATTCTGGTTCACCTACTTGCCATTTTCTCATTTTATTATCTCTCTCTCTCTATGTGCCCAAGCTTTCTCAGAACCTGAGAAAGGTGGGCCAGCGGTATCACGTGAGCCATATTCAGGGCACCACACAGACTGCGTAAGCTCTACAGAATGACCATCACGGAGGCAAGGATGAGGCAGGGCTGCGGCACAACGCACAGGCCCGCGCTTTGTCGAATGCGCAGGAGGGGTGCTTTGTGAATTAAGTCCGGAAAAGCGTATCTGGGCCCAAACTGGGAGATGCGTCACGATAGTGCAAATGGAGCATGTCCACAAAGTGAAAAATGTGCGACGCCATGAAATGCGCGACACCGTGTACCGGCATCCGTACTTACCATTGGGCCCGCCAAGCAAGCTCACGTTGTAAAGTGAATTCATTACTCGTAGCCTTGTCATCAAGGCTACAAGACTCTCGGGAGCTCAAGAGCCGTGATATACATCTCGCATCTTGCCACAGCCCGTGACAAGTGTCAGCTGCAAGGGTGACCACGTGCTTTGCGCCGAAATGGCAACAGAAAGAAATGCAGGGTGCGTTCGGAGGGCCAAGTTCAAAAATTATTTTCTTCCGTAAAGCAAAAAATGTTTTGATTCAACTTCCTTCATTTCTTAGCAATGAAGTCTTCTATCGAATTTCTATCATGAGGTTTTTACTTGGATAACATCAGTATGCGACAAATTGCGACAACAATACACGACAAATTGCCTATCTTCTCTGAATTCACTTTTGTTTTCGGGAAGATTTGAAGTATATTTCACTGCTAAACATTTTTATGCGAAATACACTTTCCTGAAGACCACCAAATATTAAGCTAGCTTCGGGAGAGTTTCAGTAGCCTAAGGAAAACTCGCAAACTTGGAAGATTTTCGTTTTTTTTAATACGTAGCTGGCAGTTAAATACAAACATTTCGGAATGGTTAAATACCCACAATAGATAGAACCTCTGTAGCAGCGCAAGCGCTGTTTCGAAGCTCAACACACAAAAACAGCTTTATATCTGTTTTCTATTAGGCACTGTTAACTAAAAAGCAGCGGATCTTGAGGGGGCGCCACAGTCATGAAAATTTTTTTCGATGCAGAATGTTTTTCACACAATACTCCATGCGGTATAGGAAAAAATTGAATTTTTACAGCGAAATCGGCCGAGGCGCCAGCGCCACGTCTAGGGCCCTTGGCATGGAATGACCCATATATATATATAGGAAGAGTAACTTCGGTTGCCGTAAGGTTATCAGTATAAAAGTATATGCGCCTTCATAAAAACAACTGTTATTTTATCTACGGTTCGACGGGAGCCCCATCTTCTTCAGGACATAACAATATTTACAGCGTGTGTGTGTTCTCTTATAGCATGTTGAGAGTGGAGGGGAAAGGACAGAAAGGAAGGGAATAGGAACGCAACAAGTAACGGAGAAAAGGGAGGGGCGGGGACCACGACAACGACAACAACAACAATAACAACAATAAAAAAAGAAAAGTCAGGAAGGTCAGTAAGAAGGGTTTTGCTTGACGTGGACATTGTGTTAGTTTAGGAAGCGGCAACAATAGAGCCTCTGCGCACCACCTTCCCCCAAACGGACAATGTATAACCACACGTATTAGTATGGCACCTTCCGGTGTGAGGCCACGGGTGGCGTTTTTGAGTACTTCTTCGTCGTTTAGCGCGTTAAAGTAATTGGTGGGGTGGAGACTGAGGGCTTTCAGCGTATGTTTTTCCGTGTTGGCCTGGGTGTAAGACTCGAAGTGGCCGGTAGTGTTGCCGCGTCGTCAATATTTATTAAGCGCATCGGCTCTTTTTGGAAGAGGAAAAGATGTAGAAAAAGGTAAGGGTTGTAAAGGAAAAAGACGGACTTAAAGCTTGTTCGTGTAATGACAGTTTAAGTGCAGTGCTGTACGACGTACACTACACTGTACGACGTCCTGGACAACTGATCTGTGCATGCTGGCTGTGATTCAAGTGGCAGATGAATCCTGGTTAGTGAGATGCATAAGCTCAAGGCTGCACCGAGGAGCGCAATCATTCAAAAAATTATTATGCTCGCACTGGGCGGCAAGGGGCCGGGGACTGATTAGAGAATGGCGTTTGCGCTTTTTAATGAACATAATTCGGAGAGGATTCCCGGGTGTTCATTTATTCCACTTTTTATCGTGTTGAATTTGTATATAAAATATGATTCACGTTGCTCCATTTCTCTGGTTGTCAGAAAATTGTTTTCCAAGAGTGTAACCTTGATACCTTCGAAACTGTGATCTTTCAATGCGACATGTTTAGAAAGTGGAAGGCCAGGCACGGAACGTATGTACATGTGACCGATGGTTGTTGAACCTAATTCTAAAGGCGTGTCTGTCTGGCCTACGTATTGAATGTTACATACCCCACATTCCAAAAGGTATATGACATTGTTTGAGTCACAGTCGAGTGCACCACTTATTTTGTGCTTAAAATTTGAGTGCGTGCTTTCCGCCACGGTTGTTGTCTGCATGTGTTTGCATACTTTGCATCTTCCTTTTCCGCAAGAGCGATACCCGATTTGGGGCTTTGTACCTATCTTGAATTATAAAATGATCCCTGATACTTCTTGGCCGCCTGTATACCACACCCGGAGGGGAAGTGAAAATTTAGATAGTCGCTTGCTCTGTTCCAATATGTTAAAGTGTTTTTAAGATCTTAATAATGTTGGGTTGGTTATTTGTGAAAGCAAATACAAGATTTTTCTTGCGCTGCTGATCGGTATCTTTTTGTTGGGGTAGTAAAATCTGGCGGTCCAGATTTGCCGCTTTTTTGATCGCGTCATCAATGATAGCTGGTGGGTCTTCTGACGGAGGAGTACCTCGCGCATACGTGCGGTGTTTTTTTTTTTTTGGGAAATCGCAGAGCGAGAGCAGATTCTTCGCAAAATATCGGACGTAATATTTCCAGACGGCGCATTCCTGGTAGCGTTGGACGTAGTTCACTCTACGCGAATATACCACATGAAGATGGATCAGGGCACTTGTAGAATCTATGGCAACACAACCCTGACGCATATCCAAGCAAAAAAGTAATTGAAATTTTAACCGACTTGTCCTCGAACTGAAGAGCTTCGAATTTACCACAACCAGTACTACCTTCAAATCAGCGGCACGGCAAAGGGTAGTAGAAGAATGGCCCCAAACTACGCTAAACTATTCATGCACCACGTAGAGTCCAATTCCTTCAGGCTGTGATATCAGACCTTCACTTCATAACCGGTACCTAGACGACCATATTCATGATTTGGACTGATTCAGAAAACGAGCTCCTCAAATTCATACATGCATTTAACCAAGCACACCCCAGCATCTCTTTACGTACTCCTACTCTAACACTGCAAATAAGCTTCCTGGATGTACACATTCGGAATAGAGGACGCGCGTTGGTACTATAATTAATACAGAAAACCTACGGACAGGCAACGGTACCTGCTGTTCAAAAGCTGCCACCCGCGCCACTGCGAGAACCAGTATTCCCTATTCAAAGCACACAGATTCAAAAGAATCTGCTCTCGCTCTCAAGATTTCCAAAAAAAAAACAAAACACAGAACGTATGCGCAAGGTACTCCACCATCAAGAATACCAACCAGCATACATTGATGACGGCGATCAAAAAAGCGGCAAATCTGACCGCCAACAAAATCTGGACTAACACCACAAAAAGATACCGATCAGCAGCGCAAGAAAAATCTTGTATTAACTTTCACAAACAACCCACCCAACATAATTAAGATCTTAAAAAAACACTTAAATATTAGAACAGAGCAAGCGACTATCCAAAATTATAACTTCCCCTCCGGGTGTGGTATACAGGCGGCCAAGAAGTATCAGGGATCATTTAATAATTCAAAGATAGGTACAAAGCCCCAAATCGGGTGTCGCCCTTGCGGAAAAGGAAGATGCAAAGTATGCAACACATGCAGACAACAACCGTGGCGGAAAGCACACACTCAAATTTGAAGCACAAAATAAGTGGTGCACACGACTGCGACTCAACAATGTCATATAACTTTTGAAATGTGGGGTATGTAACCTGCAATACGTAAGCCAGACAGAAACGCCTTTTTAGAATTAGGTTCAACAACCATTGGTCAACATGTACGTTCCCTGCCTGGCCTTCCACTTTCTAAACATGTCGCACTGAAAGATCACAGTTTCGAGGGTATCAAGGTTACACTCTTGGAAAACAATTTCGAACAACCAGAGAAAGGGAGCAACATGAATCATATTTTATATACAAATTCAACACGATAAAAAGTGGAATAAATGAACACCCGGGAATCCTCTCCGAATTTTACGTTCATTAAAAAGCGCAAACGCCATTCTCTAATCGTCCCCGGCCCCTTGCGCCTAGTGCGAGCATAATAATGTTTTGAATGATAGCGCTTCTTGGTGCAGCCTCGAGCTTAAGCATCTCACTAACCATGATTCATCTGCCACTTCAATCACAGCCGGCATGCACAGATAAGTGGTCCCGGAGGTCGTATAGGCAGTGTACGTCCTACAGCACTGCACTTAAACTGTCATTACACGAACAAGCTTTTAGTCCGTCCTTTTTCCTTTACAACCCTTACCTTTTTCTACATCTTTTCCTCTTCCAAAATAGCCGATGCGCTTAATAAATATTGACGACGCGGCAACACTACCGGCCACTTCGGGTCTTACACCCAGACCGACACGGAAAAGCAGACGCTGAAAGCCCTCACTCTCCACCGCACCAATTACTTTAACGCGGTAAACGACGAAGAAGGACGTCAAAAACGCCACCCGTGGCCTCACACGGAAGGTGCCATACTAGATGCGTGGGGTCATTACATTGTCCGTTTGGGGGAAGGTGGGTGCGCAGAGGCTCTATTGTTGTCGCTTCTAAACTAACACAATGTCCGCGTCAAGCAAAACCCTTCTTACTGACCTTCCTGACTTTTCTTTTCTCTTTTTATTGTTGTTATTGTTGTTGTTGTCGTTGTCGTGGTCCCCCCTTTTTCTCCGTTACTCGTTGCGTTCCTATTTCCCTTCCGTTCTGTCCTTTCCCCTCCACTCTCAACATGCTATAAGAGGACACACACACGCTGTAAATATTGTTATGTCCTGAAGAAGACGGGGCTCCCGTCGAAACGTAGACAAGATAAACGGTTTGTTTTTATGAACGCGCAATACTTTTATACTTATATATATATATATATATATATATATATATATATATATATATCTGTGTGTGTGTGGCTTGTGCTACATTTTTACAATAAATATTGCAAGCTCCACCCTCGTCCTTGTCATTTTCATTCCGTCCGTGCATTTCTTGCGCTGCAGTTTGTCAGAAGCCTTTTGTATTTCTTGGGTTAACATTCAAAGTCAAGATGGGAGCCGACAGATGGAACCAAGGAGTGGGATAGGTTAAATAAACGGAAGTGCCTCAGACAGGCTTTTCGACGTTTCGATAAGAGGGCCTATCTTTGTCAATGGCGCCTTCTCAAAATAGGTCAGCCAATGCGAAGGATGGCAAGGTGCCTTTGACAAAGGTAGGTCCTCCTATTGAAACGGTCGACCAGTCTGTCTGAGGCACTTTCTCCTGTTTGTTCAACCTATCCCACTTTGGGATAACATTAGAATTCGCGCGCCGCAGCATCGGATCTCAGAGGCTCTTTAGAACTGATCGCGTGTAGAGCTGTCCTTATTCAGGCACCGCAATGATATAGGGGCTGACAATTTTTTCAATGAACATATAAACTAATTTGAAATAATATGCGACAGTCAATTGACCCTTATATCAAGCGAAATATTGCTGCCATACATATGTAAACCAATATCAATCTTAGCAACAACCAGAGTCATGATCTCTGTTTTTTATAATACATTTGCTGAATATTGTTAAGCCCATAAGTTAGAGGTCGACCGTATATGCTTGAAAGAGAAGCCAGTGTCACTGTGTGCTTGTGCCATTATTAATGTGGGCACCATAGACCGATTTCGTGCGCAGTTCAAGACCCGACAAGCCCGTGGCGGGGCAGGAACTTGGCGCAAGCAGTCTGCTCCTATTGATAATAATATTTGTGTATTTACTTATTCACTTGGGTATACCACACCTATAATTGTTGGCTGTAGCAAAAGGAAATTTATGCTTTCCTAGGATACTGCTTTTAAGTGCGAATGCACTTTATAAGCGACCCTGAATCCGCCGTCCCATAGCAACGGCGCGAGGAGCGGAGAGGAGCGTCTGTAGCAACGGCGCAGCGACGTCACGCCCCACGTGACTGCGCGCGCTCCGCCCTCCGCTCCGTGGCTGCGCGCGCCCCGCGCATTGTTTGTGGTGATGAAGGCCGGCGGCGAGACGCCGAACGAAAGCTTGCGAAGCGAGCCGAGCACCCCGAAGCCGATCTGGCGCGGGGACGCGCGATGCGTGAGCGAGCGCGGGCCCTCGAATTCGATCGGCCGGACGCGCGCTTCAAGCGAGACTTTCTGGACCGCAGCTTCGGATATAGCTGCGCGGTGTGCGATCGACTGTGGTTCGACAACAACCTGAGCCCCATCTCGGGCGTGCGCAACGCCGCCAACAAGTTGAACGCGTTGCGGGTTCTTTGGAACGAGTTCGGAAGACAGATCATCATCATCAGTAAAAGTGCTTTGCACTTAAAAACGGCCAGACCTCCGTGGGTCGGCTGGCGCGTGCTCTCTCGCTGCCGTCTCCTTCGCTCGGCTCTGCAGTTTAGTCGCGCGCGCCCCCTCATAGCATCACCCCGTGCTTCGCACTTCCTCATACTCCCCTTCGGGGAAATGGGGTTTTTTTGTCGTAAGAGCGATATGGCGCAATTAGTCACCGGTGGTGAGACTGTGGGGCTTGAGAAAAGAGTTAAATTATTTAGTCTTCATTCTAAAAAGACAGGGCGTGCAAACAAGGACACAAGAAAGAAGTCAGGACACCACAAACGCCGCAAATTATTTAGCTTAAGTTAAACCTCCCCATGAAAGAGCTGTGGGCAGGTGTTTCAAAGCTGTCGCGTTTGAATCGATGCGTGGTCTATACAGCAGAGGTCAATGATTAAGAGCACCCTACCATAGGAGACACAGATGCAGCTGTAACTCTAAGCAATTATCGAAGGGGAGTTTTTCTTACAAACGATGTAGATAAGTATGGGTACTCTATCATAAGAGGCTGTAAAGGAAGGCGGCTGAGTTGGCCATACAGCTGCTGGAGGCAAAGTCTGCGTGTAATGTCTTACCTCTCATCATAGGCGCCCACAGTAACCACTCTAACAAACCTTGCTAATTAACGGAAATACTTCCTCAATGTCTAATCGACAGAAATACAGGGGCATATCATAGAGTCATTCAGCGTGAAAACGTCCTTGTAATTTTACCTTGATCAGAAACGCGTCTTGAGATGGCAACAACGTAAATGATGTGTCAATTTCTGTTTTAGCGCGAATTCATGCATTTTATTTCCTTGCAGATTCCGGACCTTTGTCAGCATGCTTAAATTGTTTTAGGGCTATTTAAAAAGCCTGTAATATTGCTCGTTGTTCTTTACTATGACTTGCATTGCTCGACCCCGTTCACTAATAGTTTGTTGCATTGCAGTGTTGTAGTGCCTTGTTTTCCTAATTGCACAAATATTTGCACAAACATTAAGTTGTGCCCATATTTTTGAGCAATCCCACATACAATCAAGCAAGCGATGGCAAGAATTTTGACTGGTACCTCTAATACCGATGTACGCACATACGCTCAACACAGATGAAGTGCCAATTTAAGCAAACGATTTACTCTTAGTGTTTTAAGAGCGAAGCTCTATAGCAAGTGGTTGCTTGTCTGACGAACCAAAAAACTATCATCATAATAAACAGGTATGTGCCACAGAAACTGGGTAAATCCCAGTACTCATCACTCGTTCATTAAAACGAATAAGGAAACAGTTAGCGCAACAACAAGTGCAGCGGAGCGACAGCGGCGAGCCGAAGACACCGAGGTAAGTACCTGTACAGATACGTACCTGCACAACGAGATAATACAAAGTAACGCGAAAGGCAACGGTGGATGCGAGAAGACCCGGAAGTGATGGAAGACCTTCGCCAACGACGACGGGCCCGTAGATGTATGAGGGGTGCGACCACTTGTTATCAGCGCGAGGTTCTGCGTCTGGAGTTTGGACATCCGTGTCGTGTAATCAGTGACTGCCTGTTTAACTCGAACCTCTCTGCGCAGAGAAGCGACATAGCAGCAACCTAGCATCACATAGCTAAAGCCTAGCAACGACCTATAAGCAACCTAGAAACAACCTGCATCGCCTAGCTATGGCATAGAAACAACCTAAAAGCAACCAGAGTAGTCTTCAGAATCGTCCAGTTTCGCTGTTTAAAGCCTTGCGCGGCCTAATGCCAGCTTCGTGAACATTTTTCTTGAAGATCACCTGGATGTGTTAGTTTGCAAATAGCGTTCTGCAGTGCGTATCACCCATTAATTGCTCTAGGAAAACAAATAACTCAACCTAAAGCATTCGGTGATGATAGAAGGAGGAGGAATATATATGATATGCCTGCGCCTGAAATAAGCAATTCGTTGTAGGCTAAAATAATTCTTTTTATTTATGCTAATAAGACCACGAATAATACCCAGAAAGTGTAGTATTTCAAGGAACTTCTAGATTCTAAAAAGGGTAGTCTAGCGACATTGTTAATTGAACCCTGACACCAAAATTGAAACATCAAGATATTTGTGTTGTTTGATTGTTCTGTGTACGGGGTTACTTCTGACCGATTATTAGTGCCGGACATTAGGTTTAATATATTTTATTTCGGTTTTATAGTTATTTGAGTGCCAATCTGAGTTGGCAGCACCGCGAAATATTGCCACTCGAATGACGCAGACCAAGGCCCCGCATGACGTTCCACGAGTTAAGCGAGTATTGTCTACGACAGAGAAGATTTGCGACTGACACCCGGCGAAAACTCTTGTTGGTCACCGCTCTCTCTCGTTTCTTGGGCTTTTCTCAAAGTAAGTCTGCCTGCTTCGGCCAGGAATGCTTTTTTTCTTTTTCCTGAGGAAAGAGTAGAGGGGTTGGGGCGGAACACGAGCTTAAGATGCCGAAGCATCCGCATCGTTTCATTCATTAGCGCGTGCGGGGCCCCGATTTAGAAAAAAAAACGCTTTCAACGAAACCAAAGCTTCAGTGCACGTGATCATGGGCGCTCTCTCGCTGTGGGGCGCTAGTGTCTTATGGTATTTAGACAGGTGTTTCGAACTTACGGAAAAGCGTTCTCAATTGACGACGCAAGCATTAATTATACAATTCGTTAGAACATTTACGATTCAATTTCAGTGTTACCAGACACAAAGCGACAAATTACAGTAAAAAAGTCGTAAACAAAACTTTCGCTGTCAGGGGTTTAGAAGGAGAGTTAGAACGCCGATATTTGTTAAAAATAGACCTAATGCAAGGTGTTCGATGGTGTCAAGTTTAGATGTGTTTGTGACCTATTTATTCATTTATTTATTTATTTATTCTTAGTACTCCAGCACAAATAGTGGGCTGTAGCGTATAAATATATACAGGGTGTTTCAGATAAAGAACACCATATATTAAAAGATGAAGCATTAGCGCTACGCGTGTGCAACTAGCGCAGCATTGTTCTGAGCCATATTGAACAGGTCAAAATATTTTTCTATGTGAAAAGCTCCTCAATTCACAAAAGTTGCTTATTGAACCTGTTAAATAGTATATATAGAGAAACATCTTCAATACAAAAGCTGTAGGGCTTGTTCAGAAACATAAGCTTTTTTCAATCTATGGTGAGATCACTACACTACTTAATATTTTTAAATGCGAAGCATTTCTTAGCGAACCTCTGGCACTTTGAGCGTTTCTATCTACGTATCTATCTATCTATCTATCTATCTATCTAGCCGCCTACGTCTGGGTGCTCTCATGATCGCCTCCTTAACTTGGTGTAGACCAAAATTTGCATGGGAGGGTAAGAGGATTTGACGAACATGATTGCCGGGTCATGACATGAATAACGTTAAAATCCTGTGGCGTACGTCGTCAAACACTTTCCACTAGACACGTGTGGCACATACCCGTTTACCACGGGCCGCTGTGTACGGGTATGCGCCACAGGTGATTGACAGTTTATATCTGCCCAGGAACGGCGAGAACAGACATTGGTAACTTAAATGCTAGAGCGTTAAGAAAAACAAGCATCGGCAGCGTTGACTCAATGAATGGAATGAATGAAAATTACGATCCCAGCAGGAATCGAACCCAAGCATTCTGCGTGGCAATCAGGTATTCTACCACTGAGCCACGCCAGGTCTATAAATTGGTTTGTAAAAACAGTCTACCTAGGCGTAATATCGGTGCAACGTCAATTGTAGTTGTGGTGCTGGCTATCTAATTTTACAAGAAAGCAATGAACACTACATGATACTCCTACGATGTGTACTCTACGATACAGGCGTCATATCAGATTAACGTCTCTCAGGCGTCATATCAGTGTTGTCTCCACTTTTATAGCAGTCTAATAAACATTACGTTTGTATTCCTATGATTCAGCAAGCTATATTGAAGCATTGCTCGACCCCGGGAGGAATACGTTAACGAAAGTTACATATGATATCCACATCACCGCACCGTAAAGTGCACTTCGTCCACCATAACGACGCAGCATCCTCTCCATTTCTTACGAGGCTGGGCGATGGCCTCATGCTGACCGAGGATGATGCCAGATAAATTGATAGCCGCTTTGTAGACTAGGCTACGTATGCCACATACGCCCAGGTAGTCTACGAATACGACAAACACCATCCACTGATGTTGGTCTACGTAGCACTATCCAGGCCTACCAGCCTCGACTGCCTATACCTCACCAACGCGAAGGGTGGCTTCAGGTTCCTACATGTCGCCGGCTGTGTCGACAGACAATTTGTCGACGAAATGACCGAGGCATTCACGAATTCCTAAACCTCTACTATGCCACAACTTCACTACACATGGACCCCTCATCACCACAATCACGACCGGATCCTATAACAAGTCATGACAAGCTGCTGGTGCCCACTGATCACGGTGATGATGCCCTTGTTCAAGAACTAACTGTCAAGAACGTCTTACACACATGCACATGGGTTCGCGAAACGTGTGTGCGTTCTCGGCACACGTATGAGCACTACATATCAGCTTACCGTTTCTGGTGTTGGTAATACCCACGTTGCCATCGGCAGCGTTACCCAACCGTAAACAACTGGTTATATTACACATATTAGGCTCTTCAACATATATGTGTGTGCGTATAAAATATATACAAATCTTTAGTGTCATTTTGTAACGTCTCGCTCAGTAAAAAAAGTTACGCTACAGTCACCTACCCGACGCATGCTTCGCATAACATCGACTCCCACGGTACGTGGGATCTGCCGAATTTTTTTTGTTGCCTTTCCCTAAAGCGCGCGAATTAAAAAAAAAATCCACGTGGCAGCCGCCTTACGCGTGGTGCTCTTAGTGCCCTGAAATGTAAGTTGAACGAATTTTGAAAGGCTGCTTCGCGCAAGGACATCTATTGAACAGGCTATGTGTGATTGCGATGGAATTTAAGCAACAGAAGAGCATACCATTTCAACAATACAAGAAGTGAGTGAGTGAGTGAGTGAGTGAGTGAGTGAGTGAGTGAGTGAGTGAGTGAGTGAGTGAGTGAGTGAGTGAGTGAGTGAGTGAGTGAGTGAGTGAGTGAGTGAGTGAGCGAGTGAGTGAGTGAGTGAGTGAGTGAGTGAGTGAGTGAGTGAGTGAGTGAGTGAGTGAGTGAGTGAGTGAGTGAGTGACAACTTTATTCATCAACGAGTGTGCGGGTAATGGGGGGGGGGTTTAGGCTACGTATGCTGCCAGGCCGTGCTTCTCAATGACGTCTTCAGTTCGTGACAGGATCCGTGTCTGGACGGCTCAGTCTGTGCTGAAGAGAAGGGCGTCCTATTGTTCCCCGGTGTGGGGTGGTGAGACGAGGTCGGTGGGCGGGAGATCCTCCGGGCAAGCCCAGAGGACGTGGTTGAGCGAGGCAACGCCTCCACATAGGCAGCAGCGTGAATCGATGACGCCCGTGTGGATGTAAGAGTACACAAGAGGGCACGGAAAGGTGCGGGTCTGCAGTCGGCGCCACGCGATCTGGGACCTTTTGGGAAGACTGTCGTAAGAGGGTGGGTAGGCGTACCGTTCAAGGTCGATAGTGCTGAGCGATATCATGGTAGGTGACCAGGGGCTCCGGCACTAGGGCTTCCGACTCCGAGGAGCCCACCGCTCGGTTGACGAATCCTCGAACGTGTTGGTGAGCCAACTCGTTGCCGGGGTGACGCGAGTGGGCGTGGACCCAGACCTAGCTCAATGTGGCGCGGTGCGTCCCACAGCAAGACCGGGCGAAGGAGCCGCAGGGTTATAGGCGAGACAAGGCCTCGGGCGAAGTTCGAGATGGCGGGCTTGGAATCGCTGAGTACTGCACCAGCTTCGGTAGAATTGGCAGACAAGGCAATGGCCGCTTCCTCAACCTCTATGGCGTAGGTTGTGCGCACGGTGCTGGCTATGACCGTCAACTTCTTGGGCTCCGCTGAGAAGGGCGAGAGGCACACGACGGCAAAGGTGTCGCCGGGCGAGGTTTAATGAGCCGCGTCCACGCAAACGACGGCTTGGTGGTCGGGGTACTTGTTACGAAGCATCGCCGCGCGGCATTACGGGTGGACGTCATGGTGGCCCGGGAGCATGCTCTTGGGTAGCAGCTTGATGCAGAAGACCGCTCGAAGGGCGTGCGGTAATGAGACCAGGTCCGGCGGATGAGAGGAGATATCGTGGCAGATGGAAAAGGGGATCCAGCGACCAGTCGGGAGACGACAAAGGCGTTGCACTTGAGCGGTACGGTGAGCTACAACCAACTCCTCGATGGTATTGTGTACCCCCAGACGGAGGATGCGTTCCGTTGACGCGGTAGGGGAAAGACCGAAGGCAGCCTTGTATGCACGACGGATGAGCACGTCGATCTTGTCGCGTTCGGATTTGAGAAGGTGAGTGTGAGGCAGGCCGTAGGTGAGGCGGAAAATGACGAAGGCGTCAATTAGGCGGAGTAGATCGCGTTCACGCATATCCTCGCGCCGCGCTAGAACACGAGCTAGCATGCGCTCAGTCTGCTGAACCGGAAGCTGGAGCTGGTCGATGGTGTGAATGTGGCGACGGTTGGATTGCAAGATCAACCCCAGCACGCGGAGATGCGACACGACGGGAACGGGGGTGGTGTTAGCGCGAACCATTATGGTGGGATGGGGTGTCTTCAGGCAGCACCGTTCGGGGGGGGGGGGCGTATGAGAAGGAGGGCTGATTTGGCCGCTGGGCAGGTGAGACCAGCCGCGTGCACATGGTCTATGACAATGTTTGCGGCGCGTTGCAAAGTGTGCTCAATGTGCCTGTCGGAACCTGACGTGAACCACAAAGTCATGCTGTCTGCATACATGGTGTTTTTTTAGGCCAGGGATGCGGTCGAGCTTTCCGGGAAGCGAGCGGAGGGCGAGGTTAAAAAGAAAAGGTGACAAGACTGTGCCTTGGGGTGTACCACGACAGCCGAGAGCGTACGTGGGAGATGGAAGGTTTCCCACGATGAGTTCGGCAGTGCGACCGGTAAGGATGGAGCGAATGTAGTTGAAGAATGGAGCGCCGGCGTTGAGGGATCCAAGTTTAGTGAGGATAGCCGCATAAGATACCTGGTCAAGCGCCATATGAAGATCGAGGCTGAGGAGAGCCTTCGTGCCTGAGAAAGCGGATGAGCTGAGGAGGTCATGGTGAAGCTGCAAGAGAACGTCATGCGTTGAGAGGCCAGGGCGGAAACCGAGCATAGTGTGGAGAACGAGGCTGTGGGCATCAATGTGCGTTTGCAAACGAGCAAGAACGATGTGTTCCATGAGCTTGCCGACGCACGAAATAAAGGAGATGCCAAACTACATTCGACCTTGTTAGACTGGCAGAAGAAGCTAAAAAAACGCGCTGCTTGCAAGCGAAGATCGCTCGTATGAAAGGAGCACTGCAGGCCCTTCAAGAAAAAGTGGATGAGGCTGAGGAGCGCGCGCAGTTTTATGAAAATAACATGGACATTGTCTGTTTTATGAAGGCGCTCAATGGTGCTGCGCAAGGTAACAAGACTGCCGAGTTCGCTAGAAACCACGTCCGCAGTTTCTCGACGAAGAAGCCCCGCTACAGTGACGTCATTCTAAGGGAATGTGTAATTTGGAAGGCATGCTTCAAAAGTTATGAGCATGCAAGCTCCAGAAATATCTTTCACCTCTCCTGTCGCTCAACGCTTCAGAAATATGTAGGCCATTTAACAGGTGACATCGGCGTCACTTCGTTGATAAAGGAGAGCCTGCGCATCGAATTCAAGGGTCTCAATGTAGAGCAAGAAGCGTTCTGCTCCCTGATCATTGACGAGATGGCCATACAACAGAGTCATATACGACCGACAAGTCGACAAACTTTTTAGTTTCGTTGACCGTGCTGAAGAAGAGCCGGTACCCCAAGTGACAAACCGATTACTATGTTTTGTATAAGAGACCTGTCAACAACATTTAGTATTCCTGTCGGATATTTTATTACGATATGTCCGAAAGGTGACCAGCTGTTCTCTATGACCATGGAAGTGCTGAAAGTGGACTTGCGGGGCGGACGACCACGCCATAGAAGTCTGCAAAGTTTTCATCAGAGAGCTCTTACGAACGCTTCTTGCCAAGCTGAGCAGGAAATGTTAATATGTCTGTTAAGCGTCTCGTACGCTTGGCGCAAAAACCTCTGGCCAGGAAAGCGCTGCGCCTGTGATTCCAATAAGACAGTTATCTTTTTTAAATGCGAAGCATTTCTTAGCGAACCTCTGGCACTTTGAGCGTTTCTATCTACGTATCTATCTATCTATCTATCTATCTATCTATCTAGCCGCCTACGTCTGGGTGCTCTCATGATCGCCTCCTTAACTTGGTGTAGACCAAAATTTGCATGGGAGGGTAAGAGGATTTGACGAACATGATTGCCGGGTCATGACATGAATAACGTTAAAATCCTGTGGCGTACGTCGTCAAACACTTTCCACTAGACACGTGTGGCACATACCCGTTTACCACGGGCCGCTGTGTACGGGTATGCGCCACAGGTGATTGACAGTTTATATCTGCCCAGGAACGGCGAGAACAGACATTGGTAACTTAAATGCTAGAGCGTTAAGAAAAACCAGCATCGGCAGCGTTGACTCAATGAATGGAATGAATGAAAATTACGATGCCAGCAGGAATCGAACCCAAGCATTCTGCGTGGCAATCAGGTATTCTACCACTGAGCCACGCCAGGTCTATAAATTGGTTTGTAAAAACAGTCTACCTAGGCGTAATATCAGTGCAACGTCAATTGTAGTTGTGGTGCTGGCTATCTAATTTTACAAGAAAGCAATGAACACTACATGATACTCCTACGATGTGTACTCTACGATACAGGCGTCATATCAGATTAACGTCTCTCAGGCGTCATATCAGTGTTGGCTCCACTTTTATAGCAGTCTAATAAACATTACGTTTGTATTTCTATGATTCAGCAAGCTATATTGAAGCATTGCTCGACCCCGGAGGAATACGTTAACGAAAGTTACATATGATATCCACATCACCGCACCGTAAAGTGCACTTCGTCCACCATAACGACGCAGCGTCCTCTCCATTTCTTACGAGGCTGGGCGATGGCCTCATGCTGACCGAGGATGATGCCAGATAAATTGATAGCCGCTTTGTAGACTAGGCTACGTATGCCACATACGCCCAGGTAGTCTACGAATACGACAAACACCATCCACTGATGTTGGTCTACGTAGCACTATCCAGGCCTACCAGCCTCGACTGCCTATACCTCACCAACGCGAAGGGTGGCTTCAGGTTCCTACATGTCGCCGGCTGTGTCGACAGACAATTTTTCGACGAAATGACCGAGGCATTCACGAATTCCTAAACCTCTACTATGCCACAACTTCACTACACATGGACCCCTCATCACCACAATCACGACCGGATCCTATAACAAGTCATGACAAGCTGCTGGTGCCCACTGATCACGGTGATGATGCCCTTGTTCAAGAACTGTCAAGAACGTCTTACACACATGCACATGGGTTCGCGAAACGTGTGTGCGTTCTCGGCACACGTATAAGCACTACATATCAGCTTACCGTTTCTGGTGTTGGTAATACCCACGTTGCCATCGGCAGCGTTACCCAACCGTAAACAACTGGTTATATTACACATATTAGGCTCTTCAACATATATGTGTGTGCGTATAAAATATATACAAATCTTTAGTGTCATTTTGTAACGTCTCGCTCAGTAAAAAAAGTTACGCTACAGTCACCTACCCGCCGCATGCTTCGCATAACATCGACTCCCACGGTACGTGGGATCTGCCGAATTTTTTTTTTACACACGTGCAATAAAGCAATTATGACTCCCCTAATGTTCACAATGATATTGTTTCTAAGGTGTGAGCAACAGTCATTTCGGAAATACAACCGCACCTGTGAATAAGCGACTCTTCTGTTGATAAAACAACTGTAGCACAAACATACATTATCGAGGGTGAACAGCGCAACGGCAACAAAAGAGAGAAAACATGACGTGAAAAATCGCAACTCGCACGAGCAACCACTTAAGATAAAACTAACACTTGCTATATCTAGGTTGAAGCATCGCCGGCGCACATTCGGTAGGACGATTACTAAATATAGTTTACGCTATAGCAAGTTTATTGAAACCATTTAAAAACTAACAAGCGCTTAGCAGCTGCGCTATCAAGCCGCGATCCGCCGCAATAATTCCGGCGCTCTCGCTTTCGGTCTCCCCAGAGGCTCCCCCACTGGTGGCGCCGCGGCGGCAGCCAGGAGCACTAGGCGCCCGACGCAGTATCCGCTCCACGCGGTAGGCCGCACCATGTGTTTTTGATCAGCATTCCTAGGTCTACACGACGTGGATTTTGGTGGAAGCTTAAGTGACCACGTCAGCAATATACGACTCATAACGAAAGAGCAACACTACCTCAAGCGACGTTGTTTTGCTTTTCTTAAGGCTTGTGCATCTGATCTTCAGAAACGTCTTCCGAATGCTACGTCTTCGGTGCGGAAGCTGAGAGCCATTAGTCCGTCATCTGTTCTAGGGCCGAATGCGATGAATGCTTTGAGAACCCTGCCAAAAGACGTATTTGGTTGCCCCGAGCATCGCATTGAGGAGCAAGTATGGCATCTTCGTCAAGTTGAGAATGTGAATGCCGACATGCCAGCAATGGAATTCTGGATTTTAGCACTACTATTTAGCAGGAGAAGTCAATCAGTTTGAGAACCTCACCGGAGGAGAAATGCATGCAGCTGTACCTATACACAATTATCAAAGAGGGGCTTGACTTACAAACGATTCAGAGAAATACGGGTACTCTACCGTAGGACACTATACAGCGGTGAGCACTCTTAGGGTGAACACGCGAGCGCGTGGCCGAAGGCTCTGTCGGCACCGCGTAACGGTCATCGGTGGAAACATTGCGCATGCGCATCATGCATTCTCCGAATTACTCTTTCCACCGCGCGCACGCAAGCGTATCCCCGACAAGCATATCTATGACGCAGTGCGCGTAGTGGAAAGAGTGTATCGCAAAGCACATGCTGCGCATGTGCAATGTTTCCAACGATGGCTGTTACGCGGCGCTGATAGTGCCGTCGGCCACGCGCTCGCGTGTTCACCCTAACAGTGCTCACCGCTGTACATGGACGATTAAAAGTGCGGTGTGCTGCACTAGCACATGCAGTGAACACGGGACACCACTGCTGGAGCGAAAGACGTGCCATCTCCTACATCGCATCAAACGCCCCGGAGAAATCACTGCTGCAAACATTGCGAGTTTCATTGTAGTATTTGTACGTCTGATAAACAAAAATGGCGGGACATCATTATTTAGTCAATCTACGTTAAAAGAATGCCTTTAATTTATTTTGGTTAGAAGTGGGTCTTGAGAGGGCAGCAACTTATATCAAGGCTCAAGTTTTGCTCTAAAGTACTTTTTAACAATTTATTTCCGTACCCGTTTCAAACTTTTTAAAGCCTGCTTTTATACTTCTACGTTTTTTTTATGAAGCCTATAATATAGCGTTCAGTATTCTTTGCCATGACTTGCCACGTTCGACCAGGAGCACTTGTGGCCGAGTAAGTAGCCACATATGAAAGAAAAAAGTAGGTGTGGCTATGCTCTTATTTTTTGTTTTGCCAGCCCAGATACAACGATATGTTATTATAACTGTTTTGAAAAAGCTCTTTTACACAATGTAAAAAGACAAAAACTTCACAACATTTTGGTATTTAGAGGTACATACGCATCGGCACACCTATGTACCACGTCAAACATCGCTGTCTTGTACTGAACACATCATTACTATAATATACATGACTAAGATGTGATATTGAGTAGAAAAGAACTCAGTGGGATATCATGAAACAATGGATACAAAGATACAATAGATGCAATGAAACACAATGGGTTACTGACGAAAGTGATAAACACGGATCGTGAGGGTAGGCAGACAAGAGCATCAACAACGACTCGACGGGCGCCGTCTAGCACCACGTCGGTCGAAAAGTAAGTTGTAACCTTTCGTGTTCGACGTCGACAAAGCGGCACGACCGATGCCACAGAAACTCACGCTCGCCTAGGAAGGAGAGCTCCTCAGAGAGGAAAGCGAGGATCTCGTGTCTCATTCTGCCCAATATCGGCCACAAAGCATGCCTGCTATAATTTCCCGCCGAAGCCTCTCATCTGTTTTCGCCAAAAGCTGAACTATTAAATGCGCGGAGGAGCTCCCGTGCGGAAAATGGCCGTCCACTATGTCCGCGGGAACCTGAACACAACGTCCGCGGAAACCTGAATGAACAGCGCGCCATAAGGCGCGTCGCATGACGGTCAGTTCCAGTCGTAGTGCAGTTGGGCCACGTGGAGACGCGCACCACTTACCAACCCTGCAACCGATCTCGAGCGGAGAGTAAGCCCCAGCCTAACCTCCAAACAAAATCACGGAGATGGCTGCCGACGCCGCTGCAGTTATACGTTTCATGGGCGGTTCATTATAGATTGACGATGCTAGGGAAGCACGGGCAGCAGAAAGGCGGCAATTGTGTCCACCACATTAGCTTCTATGCCCTCTATCTCTGGGCACGTAGTCTCTAGACGTCGGGGAAATGCCAGAAGGGCTCGATGCAAAAATGGTAGCAGAGTTGACTGGGGATTGCGGTTTATAGGTTAGCCGGCATCAAGACCCGTAGTAATGGCCCAAGGTGGTCACGAACCAGGGTCTGTGCGGGAGTACGGTAACGACCTAGTATTCTCAATAAAGTGCGCAGGCACAAGATAGAAGCGGTGGAAGAAACATCGCGGAACGCAAACCCGCCATGGTCTCGCGATTGAGCTAATATTGGACGAGATAATATTTCTGTGCCGCCAGACCAGAAAAAGGAATTGATGCAACTCTGTACTTTCCTTGTGTCCCGAAGCGGGGATTTTACAATGTGGCAAATGTACCAAAATTTTCCTAGATAAATCGGTTGCGATAAGTACCAACTTTGCAGGAGCAGAAATCACAATGTTTGGCAACTGTGAAATCAGTTTCGAGAGTTTGTAGAACGAATGACCAGGTGTTGTCATGTAGACCGAATGCATTGAAAGTGACGCCGATGATCGTAGTGGTAGGAGACGATTCTGAAGGCGATGTGATACTGACATGACAGCTGCGATTTCCAATAAAGAAATCTTCGCTTTAAAAAAAGTTAACCTTGCACCTGGGATCATGCAGAAATGATGAAAAGTATAAATGGCATCCTCCAGCGACTGTTCATTATGGACATATAGGGTAATATCATCAGTATATGCAGTGACCTCTACTTGCGTATCACCAGGTAGGGGTAAGCGTCGAATCCGTGGGTCACGTTCAAAGGCCCTTAAGAAGGGTTCTAATGGAAGGAGCGTGAATGAGGTGATTGAAATTGTCCGGGAAACCGAATGCAATTAAAACATTTACTAAGCAGTCATGCTGAATGAAATCAAAAGCTTTTTCCTCATCTAAGGAAACCAGCAGCCCTTGGGTACATCGACCAGTGGTGTAGTGGATGATGTCGCGCGTTAACAATGTATGGGTGTGAATTTCTCGCCCTGGAATGGAACAAAACTGGCGGGGAGCGATTACTGACGCAAGAGACGGACTGATTCGGCGCACCAGGATGTTGGCCAAGAGTTTGTAATCTACATGCTGAAGGGTAATAGGGCGCCAATTTTCCGGTTGTGTGGACAGTGGGTCTTTAGTGGGAAATAGTGTAATACGGCCTCTGTAGAAAGAGTTCGGGAGGGTACGATCTTGGAAACATTAACGAATGACGCGTAACATAAATGGGCCAACGATAGGCCAGAACTGTACGTAAAACTCAGCAGGATGTCCGTCAGGCCCGGGGGCCGAACATTGCGTATAACGCGTCCTATATTTCGTCATCCAATGGCGGCGATAGGTGAACGTCGCATGCATTGCTGGTGTCGTGTGGTAAATATTTCAACAGGGAATGCGCAGAAGCAGGTCCGGGATAACTGACACTAGTAAAAGATTGAGCCATTGACTGAAAGTGTTGAGTGAACGCCTGAAGGTCGCGTAAACCAGCAGCAGGTGGTGCAGTAGGGTTTGGTGAATGGGCAGGCGAGCCTGGCGGACGTAGTAGAGCTCGGCGTGCATACCTGAGCACCTCAGGGTATACATAAGGCCCACGCCTACAGAGCCAAGCCGCAGCCGATACCAAAGAAGCGCGAATGGTACGTTGGTATTGTTCAACGACCTGGTCCACAGGTTGATAGCCGCTTGGAGATTGAGGGACCATTCGGACTGCTCGCAACGGATGCTGCCGTGTCACAAAGCCTGCCCAAGCATTATCCCTCTTATAACGACTGGGATATGCTTTTGAGAAAGAAGGGCTTCTGTTTTGTTGACCATACGGTTGCAGGTTTGACGCGTCCGATAGTTTTAGAGTCCTCGCCTGAGATGAAGAGCTGCGCGATTCGGGAAGGGTTAAACGCTGCTGACCCACAAGTCAATAGTCGCGATGAATGCGCTGGCGACGAACTTTTCAAGTCACTAGGAAACCCCCGAGCGAGGCTCCAGGAAAAACGGGAGTCCGGCATAGTGTTGCCTCATTCAGAAGAGTTATGGGCTGTCAGCCTGACAGACTGGAATGGCTGTTTGCGGTCTACTCTGTTTTCCTTGCTTTCAGTGCCTTACGAGGCCACAGGGCCGGACCTTGTCCATACATTCGGCTCTAAGCACGCGTCGTTCGGCTTCCGAATTATGGACCTTGTTTTGAGGGCAATCAAGGTTACGCACCCGCCTATCTAGTAGGCACTGCTGTCTTTTCCTTCAGCTAGAAGGAGTGTTCGAGCTATCTCAGGGATGTTCCGGGGCAATTGCGTGCCGCCGGGAAAACTTTGATGGGCAAAATTTACCATGTCGCAAAAGGTGAGGCGTGTTGTTTGGACCACGATGTTGGCCAAGATAGCAGAAACGCTGCTGGCCTATGCCGTGCCTATCCGCTTTAACACCAAAGTAACTTTACATTCCTTTTTTTGCGTTTTGTGTTCATAACATGCATTTAGCCAATTTTATAAATCACTCCTTCTCGTTTTTGTATCGCCTGTTGCACATGCGTTCCTCAGAGGATGTGGCTTTCTCTGGAAATAATACGAAAACGTTAGGCTATTGATTTTGTTCATGTTTAGTGGGTCTGTGTTGCTAATGGCTTTTGTTATTTGATCCTTGATTTTTACGAGCGAGACCGTAAGTGTAATTTTCGAGGAAGTTTTCTTTAGAGAATGTAGCCCGGGATTTGTCAATGGCACATGGGTGCTCCCTGTTTGTTGTGGCTTGAGCTTGGCTGGTTCATTTCCGGTACTTGCAAGCCGGTTCTCAGTTCCAAAGCCGGGGCTCAGCCTACGTGAGAACCAAAACAAGGGAGTAAGTCTGCGGCCTCTCCGGGGTGCTTTGGTGCTGCGTCCCCTTCGAGACCTCCTGGGGCGGCGGCCTGGCTGTTATGATCGGATTTCACGGCTTGGCGCCGCGGGATCGTGGGAATGATTTGACGGCCTCTGCCCTGCTTTCTGCATCGTCAACGTTTCCCGAAGAACACCTTATACGGCGACAACACGGCAGTCGTGTCCTGAACCCTTTGAAGCTGCCAGTTCCCCACGTCAATTGCCTTGGACACACCCGGCCGAGTTTGAGGGTTTGATGGCCTGGAATTGAGCTCTTTGCCATCATGGCTGCTCTGAAAAGGCAGTCACTTGTGTACTACTTTGTTCAGCATTCTGCGAGATGCACCAGACAATCAGCCAAGCGCCTCAGATTCGTAATCGAGAATATCTGTCACACTCCACGTTGCCTTTATGGCTTGGTGACCTGGCCAGGAGCTGCAGAGCCGCGCCGCTATCGAGGCAAGGGAAGACTGCACCTGACAACACGGCCAGTTTTCAGGAATTAGCGCCACCGCGATCCCTTCACTGTGTGTATGGTGCCCTATTGTGTCTTCGGTTCACTTCCCGGGCGTCGTCCGTCGAGCCGGGCGCGCCGCTTCTCTCTTTCCTTGGGTGGGAAGGACGCGGTGCTTGACCTTTCCCCTTTGGGGGTGGAGATGAAGACAACTTTTTGATTGGACTGTCCTGAACTCAATGGTTTTCTCCAAGAGAGAACCTTGGGAAGACCGAGGCTTTATAGCGGGAGCGTCGAGACGCTCCGCAAACACGCAACCAAATAGTCATGTAAATAAACGTTTTTGCAATCAGCTCCAGCTCCTGAGCTCTACTTCTCCCTAAGGCCTGGCTGGTCCCGGTCCTATGGGCAACGCCCGACCACATCAACGGTTAGTTTTCATGTTTAGGTGGTAGCATGTTGCACTGGTGGTCGCGTGCGGCAGTGTCAACTTGGTCGTCGTGTGAGATATACCTTGTCTTTGCGAGGCAGCCATGTGAGGCGCTTCGGCTTTTCATAAACGTACCATGACAGCAGGAGGAAACGTTGTGGTAGTGCGCCTCGTGGACTAACCCTAAGATGACACAGCTTGCATAGAGCGACGTAGTAGCGTAGGCTTCCGGGCGCGCCCTCGAGTGCACAGCAAATACTACTGTCGCGAGTAAACAAAAGGCTGTGAAAAAACAGGGTCACTAAACGCTTTCATGGCTTCCTTATCTCACGCAAGACAATAATAAATTCGCATGTTGCCATTCAACTACTATGCAATTCTTTTTCGCAGTTTACCTGCGCGAACACAGTAGTTTTCAACCGAGCAACCCTGACACTTTGTCGCGAACATGTGGGTGCTCCCGTCGCGACGCGACAGCGCGACGGAGCCCGGTTGTCGCTGTCGCTCGTTGACGTCGCTCAAAATTCGCGTGCATGCGGTTGGACCTTCATGACAGCTTTGCGGCACATGCTTTCACGGATATCGAGCTCGACCTGCGCCTGCAACTCCATGCATGAGTAAGACTTGTTGCTGGGCGAGTTCTTTAAACTCGACGGGGCACATTTTAGCGCAAACTATGGAAGAAAGGCACGAGTAAAAAGTAGGAGAAAGCACACCTTTTTGACCCCGACCTTTCTGCTTTCTGCTACTTTTTACTCATGCCTTTCTTTCATATTTTGCGCTAAAATGCACCCCTTCAACACCACGAATGCTCATTTCACTAGCACGCGTATGTTTCCTGCAGTACATGCAGTCGTAGGAATCTAGGAACCTCACTTGCAAACATTAAAATAATTGTAAATTTGTCAGCGCTCTCATTGTCAAACGTTGTCATAACTATCAATGTTTCGCTTGAAGGGCAAGACTTCAAGTTTTTCAGAACCCTGCATATTTGTAGACGTTTCGACGCGCTATTTCAGCAATAATTTAACTGAAGTCATCGCATAATTCGTCTGTACTTCCGCATTTTACGATCGCATTCTACATATTGTTACGCGCGAAGGCGACTGAGACGTTACAGCTGAAGGGCCGTTTATTAGGTGTCGAAGGTGAGCGCAGGAGCGGCCAACAGATTGTCTCCCTCAGCGTCCTCGTCTTCTCTCTAGCTGCAGCGCGGGGCGGTCAGCACGTTCACTCTTCTTCGTTGTCCTCGCAGGTACGCTCAACATTCCTCTCCACGCAGACGAAGCCCGCCGGGCGAGTTCATTGATTCATCTTGGTGTGCACAACTTCAGGCGAGCGGCATGAACGGCTTGGGTTTTAGCAGTTCTTCTACCACTTTTCGTGAGGCGAGCTGCTATGTACGTGACCTCCGTTAGTTTCTTAATGACAACAAACGGTCCGTCATATGTGGCCAAGAACTTTTGGCATAACCCACGTCTCCGTACCGGAGTCCATAGGCACACTAAATCGCCGGGACGATAAGTTGCAGGACGATGGGGGATGTCGTAGCGTGCTTTGGATTTGTCTTGCGATGCCACAGTGCGTAGACGAGTAATACGACGCGCCTCTTCCGCAAGGCAGTGTGTTTCGGCGACAGAGTTGTTTTCGTGCGTAGAGAAAGGCAGAACTGTGTCGAGTGTGTGCTGTGGCGGGCGTGCATACATCAAGAAGAAAGGACTATAACCAGTTGTCTCGTGCTTAGCGGTGTTGAACGCGTACGTTATGAATGGTAGCACGTCATCCCAGTTCTTATGGTCGGACGAGACATACATAGACAGCATGTTTACAATTGTTCGATTGGTGCGCTCCGTGAGCCCATTCGTTTGCGGGTGGTATGGAGACGAGTGACGCAGGTGGGACTCACACAGTCGAAGCAGCTCATCTACGATATCCGCCGTAAATTGTCGTCCACGATCACTGATGATCACATGAGGTGGGCCATGTAAGAGGATAACGTGTTGCAACAGGAACACCGAGACGTCGATGGCAGTTGCGGAGGGCACGGCTGCCGTCTCGCAGTAGCGTGTGAGGTAATCGACACATACAATTACCCAGCGATTGCCTTGCACTGATTTTGGAAAAGGGCCCACGAGGTCAATACCTACTTGTTGGAAAGGTGTGCTTGGAGGTGGCACCGTCTGTAGGAGACCAGCCAAAGCAGCAGATGCGCGTTTGTGGCGCTGACACTGCGTGCAACTGGCCACATACACCTCGATAGACTGTCGCATTCCAGGCCAATAAAAGCGTTTCTTAGTGCGGTAGAGCGTCCGCGCAGAACCTAGATGTCCGGAGGTAGGATCGTCGTGCATAGCACTTAGAATCGCTGGCCGAAGGCTTTCCGGCACCACCAGAAGGAAACGTGAGCCAGTGCTGGAAAAGTTCTTCCTATACAAAAGTCCCTCGCGTACACAAAAATGCGTGCTGTAGGAGCTGTGAAGAGCAGTGCTAATTTAGTGTGCTTTCGCTGTTCGTCCTTGAAAGTGCTGAGGTCTGGAAATTTCCCCGATCAAAAATTCCTTCAGGATGGTTTTGTTGGACATGTAAGAATCTTGCGGGAAATTCTAGGATTCCTACCGGCAACCTTTTCTCGCCAGCAGGTTTTTGAGTGAAGCTCGATAATTTCTACGGGCAGCGTTCCGTTCCAGCAAATCTCTTACGGGCATTGGTACGGGCAACCTTCCCTCACCAGCAGGTCTTTGAGTGACGCTCGACAATTTCTAGCGGCAGCGTCCCGTACCACCAAGTCTCTTACGGGTATTCGTAAAGGCAACCTTCCTTCACCAGTCGGTGTTTGAGTGAAGTTCGAGTATTCCTAAAAGCAACCGTCCGGTAAATATTCGGCGTTTGAATGCAAGTGAAGGTCTTGCGGGTAGCATGCCCAATTCCCTTCAAGCAGCCCCTACTACCGGCGGCCACGAATTTCGCGCCTGAGCGAGTGTGGATTCCTGCAGCTACAATATAGATTTATCAGAGCTAGTTTATATATCTGACTCCCTTGCTTCCGTCTTTTGTATGGTTTTGCCATGCTTGCGCTCCTGCGCAGGCGCGTGTGCGGCTCAAATGATTCGGTGACTCATCGTGATAAGAAAAATTCCGTGTGTCAATCGCGCGAATACTACCGCCAGATGCATATATATATATATATATATATATATATATATATATATATATATATATATATATATATATATATATATATATATATTTATATATTATATTTATTTATTTATTTTTCGTACGGCGTCGCACGATCTGCTTCAAAAACGTCACTCCGGGGGAAAAGAGTCGCCCGCGCCAGTTATGCAAAGATCTCGCACCGCTAGTGACTTTGCCGACCGAGCGTGCCGCGGCAACCGGCCGCGCTAAATATTGTGAGCATAGGCATGCGCAGGGTTCCTTTTCAGAGGGGAGGGGGGGAAGCGAAGGTTCATAGCAGCGCCCACGGCCTTCCCCTATTAAGTATATGGATGGGGCAGACTTATGCGCAGCAGCGCACGCAAGAGAGAAAAGGAGACAGCGAGGAGGGAGCCAGCGGCGCTAAGCGGCTCCCGCGGGCAGCATTTGCGCGTTATTGGTTTTTCTTTTGACGTCACGTGACTGGGCTCGCGCGCGCGTTTTCGAACGCACTTCGCCCCCCGCCACGCCGCAGATCCGCGCGTACAGGGCGCGTGCGAGTGGGTTTCGATAGCGTGATAGTTTCGATGAGCAATTTGGTTCCGACTGTCAACGCGAAGTGCCTCCGCACCCACTTGTGCACGGACGGCGACGCGCACGAGTGGAAAACCACGTCCAAACTCTTTGCCATGTTAGCTTGATGATCAGTGAAATCACGTAGATTTGGGCATGTTCGTGTTCCATTGCTGTTTCTAGCGCACACACGAGACAAAAACAACTAACACCGATGAATACACGCGCTAACTTCCAACAGATTTATTTTCAAAGCGTCGCACTCATATATATGGGACTGGTGAAAAGCCCGCGCGACCACATTTGTCACATTTCACGTCGGAAACGATGAACACTGAAAAGTGTTGGGAGGGAATTGCGCTACAGTTAACTGGGACTTAACAAAGCGCAATTCCCTCCCAACATGCACAACCAACTAGCCCAATTTCTAACTTCACTGAAAAGTGAAAGCCGGCTAAAAAGGAAAAGATTAAGAGGAGATATTTACTGCTCTTTCCGCCATGTCGTTCATGGATTGTGATTAAGACAATTGATTTCTTTTTTTTCTTGGACCAACTGATGTTGGGCTCACGCACGTGCCCCCCATTTAGCGATATTCACAGCTTGTGTTACCTCGCGTGACATTTGCTTGGCGCTGCTTGCCACGATGTAGCATTGCGAATACTGGGGCATTTCACCCACAGTTCTTGCAGTGGAGGCTAAGATGGCACGAATCGCGTCATTGCGCACATTGTTGGCGTGGCCCCGCAAGCTGCCGTTCATACATTGACCAGTCTGGCCGGTGTTTACTTCCTCCCGCAGGTTAGCGGTAGCTCATGCACCATATTCGTGACGCACTCAACAAAGCTATGTCTGTTCTTTGTCGTACACCCAGCTTCCTTGGCTTTCCGGTAGCTGGCTTTGCACAGGCTGGATAGTCTGTTTGGCGCTGTGAACACGACCTTGACGTTAGCGGTGCTTCCAATCTTCTTAAGCCTTAGTGATACACCTTTTACATAAGATACCATAGCTTACTTTTCTTCCCCCCCCCCTCCTTTTGTGGCACTTTTTTCAGCGGGTTCAGGCGGCCACGTCTGAAGGTTTTAAGACCTCCGGCCACTGAAGTGATCATTGGCTGGGGGTACCCAGCATTTTTCAAGTACTCGGCCTGAGCGCGAAACTGCTGTGACACTTAGATAAAGGGAGCGGCGAAGCGCGTTGGTTAATGTTAGCTTCCCTATACCCGTCATTACGAGCTTAGAATGACGCGACTAAAATGGCAGAAATGGCTTATTGTCTCTACACTCATACGACCAACAAACATGGTTACCCGCTAAACACATCCGTATGCCCCGATATCTGAGGCTGTTGATTCCCGGTGTTTCATGGATGATAAGGAGCGTACGAAAGCACTTTGTAAGAGCATCTAGTAGCTGAGACACATCATTATAAAATCTGTTTGTATCCAGGAAAACAAGACAATCATCAATGTACCGGTACACATCCTTGGAATTTGAACTTATAAGTTGGCTACCGAGTTTTCTGTTTAGGCGGGCAAGATAGAGACCTCTAAGGATGGGCGCAATGCATGAACCAATGCGAATTTTTTAATTTTTGAAGAAAAATATTTCAGTCACACTGAGAAAAAAACACATGGCTGATCCCACCGTCATAGGAATCTGTATAACACGAAAGTGAAACGTATCTACACAGAAGTAGTGCTTATTCTGTAATGATATATGAGAGCTTGTACAATGTTTATTGGAGTTTGGCAGCTATAGCACCGATTGGCGTGGATGCAGCCAGGTTGATGCCTAGTTCGTAGAGGTTCTTAGCCTGAGCCGCAAACGCGTGCGTCCCGCGGGCCTCCGCTTCGCTCCACCAAGGCACGACATTCGCCCGTCGAAATCGTGTCCTTTCTGCAACACGTATTGCAGCAGGTTTGTTAGTCGGTGCTCTCGCACTCGATGTAGTCGGCGGTGGAGAAATCCGGTTGGTGCATGTGGAAGCTGCACTACTCCGATGAGCCGGCGCACGCTCACGCAAACCGAAGGGCGAAGAACCTAACTGTGTCTAGGGTGCCTCGGCGAGGCCAGCGCGGCCAGTGTCCCTCGCTGGTATCGAGACGCCTTAACCATGGCCTCCGATATCGCACGCAATCTCGAAGTAAGCGCTAGTGAGTGTCGATCGTGACGCATTACTCCTTTTCACCTCTCACAGACGGCGGCACCCGCTCCGCCCCGCCTATCTACACCGCCAACAGAGAGATCCGTGCGAGAGAGAATGTGTAAAAGATATAAGGCGCGTTCGTGAGGTGTCCAGTATCTCCCAAGCTAGCTTAGTTGGTTTAGCGTCGGTCGCTTACTGCCGCGGCAGCAGCGTCGTGGTTTCGATTCCCAGCGGCATATCATTTTCTTGGTTTCTTCCTTTCTCACCAGTTGGCGTCCATTTTATGAACGTGAAGACCGGTAACGGAAGTAGTTGGTGGACCCCAGCATAAAACGCTTTCGTGTTAATATGGCGTTGAATTAGAAATAAACTCACGAAACCCTTGCAACGATATGCCGACGGTATTTATCAAATTCAGTTCATCATGAACGTCCATGCATTCTTGAACGCATGAAAGTAGCTTATTATGGGTTAACGAATAATACACATCTTTGACGTCCATCACGAAAGCACGCAAGTTATTGCAAGACTCAGTTTGACGATAACTGATCACTTGCTAAGAATTCTTCGTCAAAAACACATCATCTATGCTCAGTAACTTCAACTTGTCTTGAATGTAAAGGCCAACAGACTTTTACCGTGTACCTGATTCTCACACGATGATACGCAACGGCCATTGTGACTTATGGGTCTTCACTTAAAAGAACAGTTAAAAATCACAGCATATCCACGGAGTGAATGATGATGAGTGGGCGAAGCTGCGGAGGTTCATCGGGAAACCGTGAATCTTCCGTGAATTCTGCCCAGTACATCATCACCGACGTGAGATCGGGCGTGTTTATACTAAAGGTTCGATGAGTTATGACGACTTGCAGCGCACTTTAATTTTACATGTACGCTGTCAATTTTCATTGTTTAGAAAACCATTGCTTAGAAAACATCTGGCGTCTTTCGTTAAGCAGCTGGCGTCTTTTCGTTTTGCTTTAGAAACATCTGGCGTTCTTTCGTTTTGCTTTTACAAAACATCTGGCGTCTTTTGTTGCTTTATTTCATCAATCAACGGCGTGTTGAACAAAATTTTTATTCTTTAATCACGCACAGGAGAAATCTCACCAGGCACTACCTTGGAGGTAAAGAATGGCTGCTAATGGGAATGAGAGACAGAAGAAGTCGGCTTTTAGCTAACGCTGCGAATTTTTTATTGTTCAACAACGCACAGGAAAAATCTCCCTCCGGCACCACCTTGCAGGTCAAAGCGTAAGACTGGTTACATACTACGCTACGAGGGACGAACGGGTGCCGCTATAAGGAGCTTCGCCCCTAAAAACCAATGCTCTTTCACTGACGATATCACGAGCGAGTTTGCTGAGGTTTAGCTTTTGACATAATCTTTTGTTTCACTCTTTACTTTCTTGAGTGAAACATCATTTTTACTTAAGAATGCCCATCCAATAGCTGCACTGGCAACCGCAGGTGGCCAGAATTTCCGGAACGCGCCTCTACGGCGTCTCTCATAATGATATCGTCATCATTATTTATTGACCCTTAAAGGCCCTTTTCAGGGTATTACATAAGGGGGGGGGGCATCAATAACAGCATGGTCATTGCACAGGTGGACGCGGAGGCACTTCACGTTGACAGTCGGAACCACATTGCTCATCGAAACTATCACCCTCTTGAAACCTACTCACACGCGCCCTCGGTGCGCTGATCTGTGGCGTGGAGGGGGCGAGCGTGCGTTCGAAAATGCGCGTGGGCTCAGTCACGTGACCTAAAAAAGAACCAATAGCGTGCAAGAGCTCCCGGCGGCCACCATTGGTGCCCTCCTTGCTCTCTCTTTTTTCTCACTCGCGCGCACTGCGGCGCCAGCACTTCATAATACGCGTGTGCAGCTCGCTATCTCGGTTCAAGTCCTGCGGACGGCCAAGGCCAGTAGAGCCCTGGACGTAAGACCCCAGGCATAGAGAATCTAAGATCCCCCTTTGCTTTGATGAAAGTTCCACTCGCTCTCTTTCTCACTGTCACAGGGTCTCTGTTGGAGCTTGCGTCTGATGTTCAACACTGTCCGTCACGAAATACGTCCATCATTAGCAAGTCTTCTGTCTTATTTGTAAGGCAGTTGTTAACCTTTTAGGCGTCATCATTAGGCTAAAGAGAGACTTGAAGATTTAATTTCTAATTCCTATTTTATAGTTCAGTGCTTCTTTCGCTGATGTCTTCTCATCACTTTCCGAAATGGTGTTGGTGTGAACCTTAGCCTCCTAGTTTACAAACAAAAGATAGGGAAACTTGTGTCACTCTTGTCAGTGAACGGAGTGACCTTAGTTGAGAACCTTCGTAGAGTTGGCTCCATTCGCAGTAGAACGTAGCCGCGAGTAGCCGCCGGCAAGGCACTTCCCTTGAGCGGCCACACGTAGGAAGGCCGCTTCACAATTCAACCTAGTGCAGCTCGTAATACATTGAATAAGTTTACTTATCTGCGGTCACGGCGGCCGCACTTCCGATGCGGCGAAGTGCAATGAACACACGTGTGCTTAGATATTGCATGCACGTTACAGAAGCCTATTTGGTCAAATCTAATGCGGAGTCAACTACGATGACGAGCCTCATAGTCATGCCGTAGTTTAGATTCCTCTTGAACCACTGACCTCCTTTAAAAAGGCTGGACGGCGCATCCCCACTCTGCGAGGGGGCCGCTTGTGAAGCCACCGAAAGGTCCCGTGTTTGTCCCGGAAGATGGCGTCTTCTGTCCGTCTTAGTCTTGCAATTCAAATATTCTCGGGTGGCAGCTGTTGTTATGATCGGTTTTTTTTTTTTCCAACTCTGTGATTACGCAGCAATTTAGACGCCGACGAACGCTACCGAAACATGACAGACGCCGTGCTGACACCGTCCGAATGTGCGAGACTGCTGTTCTGATAAAAACAATTGCGAGGCCTGGGCGGAACGCGCGGCACAGTCACAGCAAAAGCTGGAAGAGCGGCCTGTCTAGATCCCGTTGTAGACTCTCTTGGGGCAACTAATACAAGTACACATGCAAAGTACCCACTGCGCTATATGTTATCGCAATTTTTCTGACGTAGCGAAGCACCCACTATGCGAATTTTCGCCATTCTTCGGAGAATCGTGGCACCCGCTACACATCTGTAAGGCATCATGTGTACTTTGTGCTGTGGCTGATGACGATGAAGAATTGTAGTTGAGCCTTTTGTAACGGGTTGTAAGAATTCAACGACCGACTCGTTGCGCCATCGCATTGTGTGACGCCAGGTTGTTACTCTACTCTTCTGCCATGCTATATCTCATATGTTAACACGATTCCTTGCCCGCCATGACGCCTGTATGGAGTATTTTTGCGAACGAGTTACAAGCACCGGCGTGGCATTGTGGTGAAATACTCGACTGCCACGCAGAGGGCGCGGGTTAAAGTCCCATCCGATCCTAGAAATTTTTTTCTGATTTCATTTTTAACACGAAAGTGTTTTATGCCGGGGTCCACCACGGCTCCACTGATGTATTTCCGTCACGGATATGACGCCGTAAAATATATCCTTACGGATGGCAAAGAAAAAAATTAGAAGAAAAAGTTCCGTTGCCGGGAGTCGAACCTACGACCCTTTGCTCCGAAGTGCGCGGCCTGAAACCACACGGCCACATACCGCACGTTCTTAAGCTTACTAACAGCAGCCTATTTATATACACCATTTACCGTTCGCGGTATTCAGAGCTCGGTGGCTTCAGCGTGTTCTTGTTACCACTACCGAGATGGCGCGAAGAGCATGCAGGGCGCGCTCTAAAGGTCGACGTCCAATGCGTCGCGAAGTGAGCGCGCTTCTACAGGGGGTGTCTCTCGTGTGCACGCGCTTACATCATGATGGCGGCGGATCGTAACGTCTTGTCCTTGCACCGCAAGTTTCCGTTGACGATTCAGAGAGAACGAAGGTCACTTCGCTCGCTACAGCGACCGCGTTTCCGAAAAGAGTGCGCTGCTCACACGCAAAGAAGTAACAATTCTGACAGTTGTTAGTTCGGGCTCGTCCTGTAGATGTTTTCGTGCGTCCTTTCTGCTGTAGAGCGCGCTGGAAGTTTCGAGCTGCATGCCGTTATTCGCGTGACAATAAAATTCGTTGCTATAGCATTCATTCCTTCGCCCTTGCGGCGAAACAATGCACTATAAACGCTCAACTACCCCTGTGAAGACATGTTTCACATTCGTGTTACACTGATTGCTATGAAAGGGTTATCAGCCATGTTTTTTCTTATCTCACGCGATAGCGTTTACGCACACCGGCGGCGGCGGACAACTATGGCCCCAAAATCGGCTGTTTTGATCTGACAGCGCTGACAATGTCCTCTCCACGCTGGCATGTGTGAAAAGCGCGCAAAAGTCCACTTGCGTTAGTATAGAAATCTCTTGTTGCCACTGTTTTCAATTTTCGCACAATTTCAGCATCTCTTTGTTTTGGAATGCCTGCGTGATGCACGCGCTACTACTGTACCCTGTGAGATGCACAAGTGCTCACGCTGCATGACCTCAGTTGTTCCGGATTGCCAAGTTTTCTTGTGAAACGAATAACAATTAAAAAAATTTCGGTTTCACTCCGGAGCGAAATAATACATAAAGTTTCAGTTACGTTTCTGTTCCGGTCAAAAATATCGTTTTTTTTTCTTTTTTTTCGTTCCATTCCGACACACTGTTCCAGATGTTGAAAGTTTTAGTGTAAACAATACGAAAGCCATACTTTTCTGTAATCTCGTAAACTTCGTCTCAGAAAAAAAAGCGTTCGGCGGGCTTCCTGAGTACTGTCAACGACGCGTTATGTGCCAGCTCGCATCATCGCAGCATTAAGTCCTGGCACTTTTCGCGAACATTCTCTTTATTGAAGAAAACACTAATGGCACGGCGTTAAGAAGTGCTTTCCTTCTGTAATTCAACTAAGCATTTTTTTTTCTAGCAAAGTCACCGAATCGTGCGACAAAGCCAACCTGAAAACGAAAGCGCGGTAAATGGGTTGGAGGTCGACTATTTCCTCTATCAGGACCGCAAGGCAGTGCAGTACATCTCATATTCGGATTTTTCTTACGATAGACGCATGCCTCCTCTCTTTTGTGAATGTTTTCTGCAGAGTTTTGTATCTGTGTTCATTCGGCTCTGGCTCCAAATTGTAAACCGTGCCCTTTCTGTTGTCACAGCCAATTTTCCTTGTGATTTCTTTTTTCCTCTCCTTAGTGAATATTCACGGCCATCTTTGTTTTCACTTTTCATATGCGATTCACCCTCTCTGCTTTTCTTTATATTTTATGAAAACTCCTCGGAACTTTCAACGACACAGTACTTGATTGTGAATTTGCCCTCATAGCTTTCTCCATTTAGCAGCTATGCTTTTTAAAATATATATTCGTAGCCACCTATGTATATTCGTCCACATTGTTAATATCCTTTCGTCCAGCCCACGATTGCAGAACGAAATAGACTAGCCGAACGCATAACTAGTAGTACGAGTAACGCAGGTAAATCTGGCGTATTTGTCGTGTGCACTGATAAATTATTGCGTATACTTAGTAAATGTGGCGATCGTATGATGTACATATGTGTTGCCCACGCCTAATATTGGCACATTTCTTATGTATCAGTACAATTCGCTTGTATGTTGGAGCGTATGACCATATATTTGTGCCTAAAGATTTGATCGCATGACGTTCGCTCCATACAACTCCAACGAATATCCTATATGATCTGTAGTGACGTACTGGCAGTTTGTTTTGTGCATATAAATATACTAAATAAAGAAGAGAAAAACAAGAACATTCGAGAAAAAGCCGCCCAAGTGTGGGAAGCACATCCCTGCGAAAACAAAGAGCATGCTATTTGGCTGTTCTTCCTTTGTTACATAATAATTAACGTGCTGCTCTCGCGACGGCACTTTTGTGTTTCAAGATGCTTTATAGTGTCTCTAGCAATTATCCCAAAAGACATTCTCGCAGTTCTTGGAAAACAGCAGCATATGACGACAAAACAGCAAGTGATAGCACCAAACGCTTGCGGATAATTTAGACGAGTTTCGGTGGAGATTCTGCGTGGAAATTTTCTCAAGCACCTTGCTAACTACCGGCCTCCACAAAACCTCCGATTTCTTGCGCACCACTGTATTTGCAAGCGGTTACGCTCGTATCAATAATAGTTTCCAAATGCAAATTGACTCCTTCTATTTAATTTGACATCGAAGTTCTTTCTACCTATTACCGCAAAGGCACTGTACTTTTATCCTTACAATATGTTGACGTATATTTGCATTGGGTTCCGCTCTTCCGCCCCAAATGTTGCGAAAAACTTGCAGCTTTCCTAATGCAATCGCGTATGACGACTCCAAGGCGTGATGATGCTGAAACGGCGGAACGAAAAACAAGAACCACGCAACACTGACGACGAGGAATACACGAAGACAAGCGCCGAAGAGGAAGACACGAAGGCAAGCTAGGAAAGCTCTTCTTAAGGTTCTTCAGTGGAACTACCGGTTTATACTGTCTGCTAGCACAGATTTATTATTTCCTACCTTATTTCCTAACAGTCCCCTCACGTAATTTTGTTACAAGAAACTTGGCTGTCATCGGATCAAAATTTTCATTTACAGAATTATAAATGTTTTCGTTTGGACAGGAACTCTAGAGGTGGAGGATTAGCGTGTTTTATATCGGCAACATTTTGTCATAAAGCGAAAGTTGATTATCAGTCAGTATCGCGTGAACACGATATTTTGGTATTGGAATTAGCTCTACCAGGCTGTGCACCACTTTCTATTGTTAACAGCTACTTTCCGATTGGCGTACAAGTTGAAGGTATTCTTGACATCACTCTGAGCTTTTGTAGACCAAACACATTTTTTGCAGGAGACTTTAACTCGCATCACGTCTCTTAGGGTTACCGCACTGACTCTCCCGGTAAATTATTGTGGAACTGGATAAGTAAAAACAATTATCCTTGTTTTAAATCTAAAGTAGCTACATTTATTCGATGTAATACGAGATCTGTTTTAGACTTATCATTCGCCAGCTCAAGCCTTTTTATCTCTTCTTGGGCTGCGGTTCATGCTGCAACAAACAGCGATCACCGTCCCGTAGTTATTGACAATAATATCCCATTGGTCCCAACGGAATGTCAATCGCACGCTTTTGTAAATTACTCACAATTTCAAAAAAGTTTACAGCCAACGTTATCCTCTCTGACTAGCACTGAAAATGAAATTAAAGCCGTGAGTTTGTGTTCTGTTTTGAAAAGCACTATGAAAAAATCAGTTTACGATACCTTCCACAAATGGAAAGTGTAAGTGCATGGTGGAATTCTGATTGTGATCGACAGTACAGGCGCAGAAAGGCTGTATGGAAAAAACTTTTAATTAACCGGAATCCTACTAATTGGTGTAATTATAAATATGCCAAAGCTAAATTTAAGAGAATCGTTTCCGAAGCTAAAGCTAAACATGACGATAACCGTTATACTTTTCTATCTAAAAGCAAGAATAAAGAGGATCTTTTTAGATTTCTTAGATCTCGTAAGGCTATTCCTTTTCCTATTTACGTAGAATCAGTTGTTCCAACTTTAAAAGAATTGGCTGATTTACTAGGTGAAATTGCATTGGGACTAAAACAGCGATTTGCCTCTCAATTACAAACAAAATTCCAAAAACCTTTATATGTGAATGATTTCGTTGACGTAACCATAGAAGAACTGGCAGCATGCTGTTCAGTTACTCCCGAATTCAACCCCCGGTCCTGACGGTATACGTCATGCATGTTAAAAATATTATTTGAAGTGTCTCGTCAGAACCTTCTTAATCTTGTAAATCACTCATTCGCAAATGGTTGGATCCCTCCAGACTGGAGACTTGCAAAAATAATTCCCTTGCTTAAGAAACAAGGAGCAGGTATGCATATTGATAATATAAGACCTATAGCATTAACTTCGCATGTCATTAAATTAATTGAAAGAGTGTTATACATTAGAATCATTACATTTATTGCAGATAACTCGATATTGAGACCATGTCAGATAGGATTTAGACCTGGATACTCCATATGGCATGCACATGTACATTTAAATGGACGTATTAAGCTTGCTCGTCACAAGCGGCGATTTGGCAGCATTAGCCACTCTAGATTTGGCTAGCGCGTACGACAGTGTCGAACATGTCATCTTGCTCAATGCCTTAAAAACTTTAATTTTCCGGCATATATTATCAATTGGTTGTATGAGTTCCTAAAAGATAGAAAATTTTACTGTTCCCAACGTGGCTTATCATCCTCGAAATATGATCAATCTAGAGGGGTCCCTCAAGTTCTTTTCCCTGTTTTATTCAATATTCTATGAAGCTCAATTCCGTTGAACAATAACGTTACAGTTTATGTATATGCAGACGACATTGCATTCTTCGCTTCGGCAGGCGATATTCATTCAATGGATGCAGTATTACAATCATACTTGGGAAGTTTAGAATTCTGGTTTGAACATATTCGAATGACTCTAAACGTTAGCAAAAGTTCCTTGATTGTTTTTCCATTGAATGCTCCAGTTAGCATTTCCCTTCAGTATCGTCAAGAAGTAATTCCCCAAAATGACTGTGTCAAATGTTTGGGAGTTTTTATGATGAAAAGCTCAGTTGGCGCAAACACATTGAGCACGTCAAATGTAAGGCAACACGCGCTGTTGGGATGTTACATAAGCTTGGTCACCAACCTTCTGGGCTACGCGGAGACAAGCTACTTATGATTTATCGTATGTATGTTCGACCAATTTTAGAGTTTCGTTGCATATTATACTCAGGGGGGGACTGCATACAAGATTCATCCCCTGGTTCTTATAGAGCGAGAGGCCCTTCGAAGTTGTCTAGAGGTACCAAAATTTACAGCAAAGAGTCTTCTATACCTAAAACCCCGAATCCCCACTCTAGTTTGCAGATTCTGCATTCTCACCGTCAAAACATAATTAAATTTTTTTGCGTCCTCACAAAGTCGAGTGCAGTTCGTATTCGTAGCTGAATCATCAACGTTTTTTAATTAGCCTTGGTCTCGTATATATAAACCGCAAGTTTTGTTCGTGCAGTACCAACTAGAATCATTAAATGTTAACATACGCGGCATCGTAGCAAACGATAAATCATCGGCCATAGCAAAAATTGAATTCGATGATATCTTCCCATCAAATGCCAAACTTTTACCTTCTAGATATTTAATAGGATTGTTAGAGGATCATTTACTTTGATTGGGCACAGATAACATAATTGCCACTGATGGATCCATGTGCGAAGAGAAAGCGGCAGTGGGCATATTTTCAGAGGCTTTATCATGGTCGTACTCCTTGAGCCTTCCAGATCATACTCCCATACTCGAAGCTGAGCTCCTCACAATTATATTAGCCCTTCGAAAACTACCATTAAATGCGTCATCAGCTGTTATAGTTACTGATTCGCTGACAGTATGTACATCTTTATCTTCTACTGCTTCTGAGTCTCCCGTTCTGAATGCATTCACTTCCTTAATCCCAAAATATTTGAGTACCGTGCGCTTGGTATGGGTTCCAGGTCACTGTGGCATACTAACAAACGAGATGCAGATACTCTCGCGCGGTGGTCTCTGGGTGGTCCTATTTTGTCCATTGTACCTTACACAGCTTTTATTCCTGATTCGAGATATCTGAAGTATTCTTTAATTAAATATGCCAAGAGTGTGAAATTACCAGTTCCCAAATATGGTCATCTTTCCTTCAGCTGGAATAATTAATGGTGTCCCGCTCGAAGACTGGAAGCGGCTATTACGAAATTGCGATGCCAGATACTCCCACTTAATTTTTATTTACACAGGTCTGGTCTGGTGCCATCTCCTGTGTGCTATTTTTGTCAGGAATCTGAAAACATTGATCATTTCTTGCTTACCTGCCGTCGATTCTTTAGGCATAGAAAAAAGCATTTCGAAATGTTATTCAGAAACTTAAGAATTAATCTGAATTCTCAAAATATTCTTTCACTTGGGGCGTCTTCTATTGGCTTCAGCAACAGGAACGTCTGCTCAGCCCTATGCGAATTTCTCGGTGAGACACGAATAATTCCTTGTTAACTTATTCCTTAACAAATTTGGTACTCCAGACTTCTTTTCATTCATTCGTTCATTGTTTCTCATATTGTGGTATTATTCTGCTCCTTATTCCATATCGACAAGTCATTCTTAAAATTTCGTTTATTCTTTGGCCAATTGATTTATTCCTCATTCTTTATTTTAAAAAAATTAAATTAACCGCCGGTTTCATGGCTGATCCCCCGTAGTGGGTAACAGCCAACAAACGGGAACAAGCAAGCAAGCAAGCAAGCAAGCAAGCAAGCTTTTGTCTTCCTCGCTTGTCTTCGTGTCTTCCTCGTTGTGTATGTTGCGTGTTTTTTCGTTGCGCTGTTTTATAACCATGAAACCTCACGAACTCGCCCAACTGTCAGTGCTACTGTCCAAAGTGTAAGCCATCCGGCGAGGCTATATTACCGTCCTCTTTAGTAGATCACGCGAACGCCACAGAGACTAAGTGAACGAGCGCCTGCACCCACGCTTCTCAGGAGGGCGGCTTTACTATTCAATCGCAGGAACGACGAAAAGCCGGAATGAACGAGAAGCTTGAGCGATGACGTGATAACTGCGAGAGAGAGAGAGATGCTCTTTATTAGAAATATAGAGATTTTTGCTGGCGTCAGTATACCGCTGGCATGCTACTCTGTGTATGGATGGGGAATGGGATTGACAGATTAATGAAGATAGAGGAGGAAATAATAATAGCAAGAGAGAATATAAAAAAAATGAAACGTAAGTGAACCTGATAGAAATATTTACAACGAGGGTGTCAGGTAAGTTAAGGCTTTCTTATGAGAAATAGCCAACCGGTAAAGCTTTCCGACTAGGCCAATTTTTGACAGGTAATTAAACAGTGACTATAAAACCCGTCGCTGCTTTGAAGGGCCGGGCACTGGGCCTAATAAGTTGTGCAATGTTAACTGATCGTAACAGATCACGTCCATTTGTCGCTCAAGCAATTGTCTCTCATCACGGTACGCGGGACATTCCAGTAATATGTGCTCCACTGTCTCTATGGTGCCACAGTTATCACAGCAGGGACTAGTGGTGCTCCCTATGCGGTACAAATGACTGTTCGTGTATGCCACGTTCAGTCGAAGACGATGGTACAGCGTCTCAAGTTTGTGAGGAAGTGTTGGGGAATTTTCACTCTCACTTCTGGGTCAATGCATCGCAGACAGTTATCTTGGCGGAGCTGCAGATTCCAGAGTGCGGTCTTTTTCTTGACAGGCATACTTTTTGCGAACTTCGAGGCGTCGACTTTAGTAAAAAATATGCGTCTTATATTCCGGTAGTCGAGTTCTTTTCGGGCTGCTTCATCCGCTTTTTCGTTTCCTGAAATACCAGCATGGCCAGGTATCCAATGGAACTTAATGTAATTTCCTGCAATCTTAGCCTTGTGATGAAGATAGGCGATATCAAATTCTACACTTCGGTGATTACCATGCCTATACCTGTTCGACATACTTTGTAGGACTGCTTTAGAATCTGTAAATATCACCCATGTGTTTGGCAGCTGGTGTCATAGTATAAACATAAGAGCCTCCTTAATGCCATATAGCTCAGATGACGTAGATGATGTCGCTCTCTCAAAACGATACGAGAGAGATTTTCTTGTAGAGGGCACATGAACTCCGTACGACGATCTACGTTGGGTTGTGGCACCGTCTGTGAATATGTGCGTTTCGACTGCGTATTCTTTATACATATAATCCAACGCTACCTGATGAGTTGCTGCTTGGGGCATTTTCCTTTTTGCACAAATTCCGGCGATATATGGCACAATTTCTAGTGGTGGCGGTGTCCAGGGGTGAGATGTTCTTTGGCATAATAGGTGACGCCTGAGCAGGCATCGAAATACGTGAGCATATGCGTCGGACAGCCTGCCCGGAGCTAGATGTAGCATTGGCTGTAGAAATATCTTTGAAAAATTGGGTCTTGCTGTGAATAACATGTCGGCGTAGTGGGTACCTTGCACGATTTATGGCGCAGTGGGTACCTTGCATGATTTATACTAGAGCATGCGCCGCAGTGGAGCGAGCGCTCTGTCGCACGTCCATATGTCAGGCAAACATTCCTTTCTGCACACCATGCGCGAGCTCTCAGCTCGTGCGAAAACTTCGTCCTCTCCTTTCTTCCATACATGTAGTGGCACGCGGGGCACTGGTCGCGCCAGGGGGACAGGCCTCATTCATGAGCTGCTTCGCACCTAAAACTGAATATTAAACTTTGCTGGAGAGCCTTTTCTTCTGATACTCCAGGAACGCACACACTTGCTATCCAACCTTTTCTATGAGAATGTAGCCAACTTGATATTGAAGCTTCTAGATGTAATATAAAGCCGACCTACCATACACTTTAAAAAAAGAGAGTACGTGTTACTGTTTTCGCCGAGCCCCGACATGCCACATATATGGCTCTCTTTTAGGATATACATTAAGTCACCAGAGTGTCTCCGACTATACGACGAGAAAGTAAAATGATTTCGCGAAATGATTTCAGGACTCGTAAAAAAGATTCAAATGACTATTTTTGTCCTTGAGCGCAGACTTTGACATTTGTTATTTATGTTGCACAAACCTGGATTTGTAAAACCGTCGCTTGGGGGCGGCATCAGAGAAGCTTATACCTGATACTAATTGTTGGACACAAGCTTAGTCTTCAGTAGTGCTGTACACCACGGTTCAACACAAATAAAATTCACACTTGAAAAGGCGCCAAAGACGCCGGGAAATCTTCTCCATGATAAAGAAAACTCATTGCCTAAAACAGGACATTATCAAAACTGCACGCGTCGTTGAAGAAATGCCTTCTAATTTAGGTGTAAGCTCAACGAAGGGTAACGGATGCACCTTTAACCTTCCGGTTAACATGAAAGGCGTCCTTGCTCTACGAATAAGCTGTAGTGGCACGAGTACCAAGTGACACCCTTTGCTATCTTACACACCACCCTGTAAAGAACCGATGCCAATTGTCCGAAATCCCTGACACCCCTCCCCACTTTCCACCGAAGCGTCTTCGGCGCATTTTAAAGTGGAATAAATGCGGTTTCATTCATTCATTCTGATAAAAAAATACAGCCCTTACAACTATGTGGTCTGAGAAGCTGAGGAAGCGTTCCGACGTGGAGGCGTCGCGTGTACTTTGTGCTTTAGTAGCCCGATCGTCGTCGGTGGCATTGGCTGGAGGGAGACGCGCACGCTAGTGCTTCCGGGCGCGCCGACGTTCCTCGTATTCAACTCAACTGTTCGCAAACGCGAACAGTTGAGTTCATTCTGGAACCGACGCGGCCACCAGAGATAAGGCTCGAATGTTCGATGCCGCATCTGTAAATTCTGACGCGCCTTACCACTGGGCAGATTATTGACGGTTCGACGCTATGTTCGCCGCTGTTAGTATCACAGTGCGCATTGCTTTCTTGCAGTTTGACTTTCCGTTTCCGGCCACATGTTCGGCCAAATAAAGACTTACGTACTTTCGCGTTCTGCTGGAGTCTTCTTCACCGTCACGACCACGTGATATCTGGTGGAGATTGTGTACGTTCATGTTATGGACGCCCCTATCAAACCGTGAATCCAGTCCAAGTCGTGAAGGAGACTACGACGCCAACCCAGTCCAGTGATATAGCCGCAGGCAGCGAGGCCTACCACCAGGGCACGGGCCCCTACGCGATAAGACCCGGAAGACCAGGTCCATGACCACGGCTGCGGCAATGGTGACAGCCACTGTGCCACCAGCCGTGACAGTCGTGCTACACAACCCAGGGAGCCGCCAACCTTCCGAGGATCATCCTCCGAAGGCACAGAAAGCTGGCTCCAAGGGTTCGACCGGATAGCCGTTTTCAACGCCTGGAGGAGTGAAGACAAGTTACGGCATGTCCACTTCGCCTTGGGAGACGCAGCTAGGACATGGTTCGAGAACCAGGAACGACCCTAACAACGTGGCACGTTTTTCGCACCAGGTTCATGCCAACAAAAACCAGCGTCGTCCGCAAGGAGAGAGCCGAGGCTTTGGTCCAAACTTACGTGCAGCTGCGAAGCGAAGTCCACTTCGCCTTGGGAGACGCAGCTAGGACATGGTTCGAGAACGAGGAACGACACTAACAACGTGGCACGTTTTTCGCACCAGGTTCATGCCAACAAAAACCAGCGTCGTCCGCAAGGAGAGAGCCGAGGCTTTGGTCCAAACTTACGTGCAGCTGCGAAGCGAAAACGTGGTCATCTTCACAGAAGAAATGACCAGACTGTTCCGCCACGCAGATCCTGACATGCCCGAAGAGAAGAAAGTTAGCTTCATGATGCGAGGAGTCAAGCAGGAGCTCTTCGCCGGATTGATGCGGAACCCGCCGAGCAGCATCTAAGAATTTGTCTCTGCTGCGACGACGATTGTGAAGACGCTAGAAATGCGCACCCGACAGTACAACCGTCACCTAATTCGAGGCAGCACAGCTGTTCAAGCCCATGGCACCAACGACCTGCGCGAGGCGATCAGAGCGGTCGTGCATGAGGAGCTGCAAAAGATGTTTCCCAGCTCGCAACCTCAGGTGGATTCGACAGCCGAGATCGTTCGCGAAGAACTTCAGCAGTTATTCGGGGTCCCTGAACCGCCACAGGCTCAGCCGCAAGCACTGAGCTACGCTGCTACAGCACGACGCACCGCCCCCCTCTACGTCCGCGTCAACACGCCGCACAACCGCAGTGCCATCGCCAGACGTCGCCGCCATCACCGACGCCATACCGCCCACCTGTCGGCCAACGCTACACGCCGAGGAAAACCGACGTTTGGCGCGCCCCAGACAACCGCCCGATCTACTACCACTCTGGGGAAGCTGGCAACACCTACCACCGCTGCCAGTACCGACAGATGTGGCGTCGCGGTTTCGCCGTCAACGCGCCGCGTCCCCAGCGGAGTGAACGACCTCATGACGTTGCTGACTACCTCGCAGGAACACAGTGGACACCCTGATGACCTTCCCATCGTCGTCGCCAGCCCGCCACATGTCACCGCAGCGCCGCCAGTACACCCGTCCTACTCGGGCCGTTCCGCAAGCCCATATCCGGAAAATAAAGGCAGCAGCCGATTGAGGTGCGGTTGCTGTATGAGGAACTACCGAACACCCTCCGCCGCTGACGACGACACCGCGACAAAATACGCCGCAAGCCGAACGATGCCCTGACGTGGAAACTTGTTCGTCCGAAGAAGACGTGACGACGCAACGTGGAAGCAGCGGAACAAACCGACGTAGCCGTGATCCAACGCCACGACCTAACCGCAACGCAAGACAACGAACTAGCGACCCCGACGTTCTTATGGGCTGCCACAGCGTCACAGTTCTCGTCGTCGACGGAGCCGACTATTCTGTATATGTGGACTGTTCGCCTCGAAGTTGAAGAAAGTCAAGACCGCCTGTGAAGGGCCCGAAATTCCTACTGCTGGAGGATATGTATTGACACCGGCCGAAATCTACACAGCGAGAGTCACCATTTAGAATTGCATTTATCCCGCGAGCTTCGTAGTTCTACAGCTTTGCTCGAGAGACTTTATCCTTCCTATGGACTTTTAAAGCTTACACGATACAGTCATTGACCTGAGATCCGAGTCGATAACACTATCCACAGCAAAAGCATTACCACCGCACACGCCACCAGAAAATGACGCCTTTAATGTGCTGGAAGACCATGTCAAGCTCCCCCCTCGCGCCAGCGTCATTTCCGTCCGCACTAAAACATCAGCAAACCTTGAAGACGTCGTTGAAGGAGACCAGCACTTGTTGATCCACCGCGAGATTTGCGTCGCAAGAGCCGAGCTGCGTTTAGCGAAAGCAACAGTGGTGCTCACAAATTTTCGCAATTACGATTTCGCAATTAGTACAAGCGCTTGAAGAAAGGCACGACGGTTGCCTGCGTCGAAGAAATTGTGCAAGCCACCAGTGCTTTCGCCTCCACAGATTCTACCGAATCTACTGCGACAAACCGAGCTCCTGAACCTGCTCTCGAAATCAATCCGAGCCTTCCGAAGCATACGCAAGAACAGCTCAAAAGCCTGCTGCTGCAATACAAAGACTGCTTTTCGTCGTCATCAAGAGTTCGGCAGACCTCAGGCTCCGCCACAGCTTGTACAGAGTTTCGACTCGAGAACAAGAGGCCATAATGAAACAAGTAGACGAAATGCTACGCGACGACATCATCCAGCATTCAAGAGTCCATGGGCGTCAACATGGTGTTAGTAAAGAAGGACAGAACCCAACGCTTCTACGTCGATTATCACCTCCTGAACAATATCACGAAGAAGGCGTCTACCCTCTCTCACGGATAGACGACACCCTTGATCGACTTTACAAGGCGACGTACTTTTCTTCGATGGACCTCAAGACCGGCCACTGGCAAATCGAAGTCGAGGAGAGAGACTGATAGAAGATTCCCTTTAAAACACCAGACGGCTTCTTCACGTTCAAGGTCATGCCCTTTGGTCTTTTCTCGGCACCTGCGACATTCCAGCGCAATATGGACACCGTGCTGGCTGGATTGAAGTGGCAGACATGCCTTTTGTACTTGTATGACGTTGTTGTGTTTGCGTAAAACTTCGACGAACATCTCTGGCACTTTGAAGCTGTACTTCAAACAATCAAGACCTCCGGACTCACCCTAAAGCCAGGAATGTGCCGCTTCGCGTACGACGAACTCTTGTTCTTGGGCCATATAACTAGCAAGTCTGTAGTTCGCCCGGAGCCGCGGAAAACATCTGCTATTGCTGTCTTCCCGCCGCCCGCCGACAGGAAGGCCGTACGCCGATTTCTGTCCTTGTCCACCTACTTCAGACGTTTCGCAAGGAATTTTCACAAATCGCTGACCCACTGACGCAACTCACGAAGACCGACGTCTAATTCAGGGGCAAAACGGCGCGAGTTTAAGCATTTTAAGAATTGAAACGACGCATGCAGACGCCTCTGATACTTGCGCATTTTAATGAATACGCCGATACGGAAATACACACCGGTGCAAGCATCGTACGACTCGGCGCCATCCTTGTGCGAGGGACTGACGGACTGGAAAGGGTTATCAGGTATGCTAGCCAGTCGATATTCAAGCAATGGGGACACTCCCCTCCCCTCTTTCAGTTCTCTGTTCCACGGCACTTCCAGAAGAGGAACTGGTGACATAAGCAGGTGATTCGACGCTGTGGTATAAGCAGGAGAAGCGCGCTCGAGCGTCCTTTCTACGGCTGCAGCGAACTAGAAGAGGCGTAGGGGCTCTTCTCGCTGCAGCGGCAACGGCAACGGTAGAGGTGAAGTTGCCGATGTTACCCGTAGTTGCAGACGCTACATTGATCGCGATTGTCGTAACACCAGCTGCGCAGAAGTGCTAGAGGGCATACCTGTCGCAGTGGAACCAAAAGGGCTTGCAAGGCTGCGCGCCAGGTGTTCGTCTGCCGAAAATAATATAGCGTCTACAATCAACGGTTGCCGGCTGCTTTTTCGATGGAGGCGAAAATGTTTGAGGCCCGTGTACTTAGGTTTAGGTGCACGTTAAAGAACCCCAGGTGGTCGAAATTTCCGGAGCCCTCCACTACGGCGTCTCTCATAATCATATCGTGGTTTTGGGACGTTAAACCCCAGATATTATCATTATTATCAACGGTTGCACCCAAGGATACATCGGCGGCGTCAAGCGTTCGACGCCGGTGTCACGGCCGCTCGATAAAAAAAGAAGGTGCGGCCTGTCGCCTCGCGCTGAAGCACACGAGCGCAAGCTTGAACACTGTTATGACAGTTCCGGCCGCGTTGGCGCTAGTAGATGTACAGCCACGGACATTTAAAACAAAAAAAGAGAAAAAACACAGAGCTGTGACGTACGCGAGACGTTGCATCCCGCCATATATGGCCATGCCGAGGAGCCGCCGCGTTTTGGTGTCTTTGAACGACAATAAGGGATGTCAACATCGGATACCACAAATTTCCACGCCATGTTGAATGACGTTAAAAGTCTGTGTGATAAAATCAGACATTGTTGTTTCCAAAGAATTTAGTGAATGCAGAAAAGTGTTGATCTCATGACCCCAAATGATACGTGTAAAGAGTCCGAGGCTCCTCGAGAAAACCCGCTACACAAAGAAACTCCCGCGTTCTCTAGCCACCTTGGTGCGACCCGTCTTGTGGCGCCATGGTGGCAGAAGTACACCTAGGCCGCTCCCACTGCTTAAGGCACGAAACGGGCTGCACCTTTTCTTCTTAACGAACGTTCGTGCCAGTGTCGTCTTCAAGTTCATCACACCTTGGCACAACCAGGAGAGTAGCCGGTGACGTAAGCGAGAGATATGCTCTCGACAGCAAAAAGCTTGTGATAGACTGCGTAGACGGTGATTTCGGTACGCGCTCGCGTAGTCCGTATTACTTTATGGCCTGCTACACGTGATGCGATCACAGTGTAAACGGGAGCATAGCTGGCGTAATGGGAGGAAGGACCGAGGGAGACCGTGCAGGGAGAGGGATGTGATGTTACACGTCAAATGTTCGTGGCCCTTTAGCGTACTTTTAGATATAACATAGCTTATTGTCCATTCAGTCATGTGCAACCTTATCTTAATTCATTCCTTCCCTTTTATATTTGTTTAACATACGTGGATCTTTTATATACATCCCAGTCGTATATGTGTGCTCTAGGGAACTCCTTTGGTGACCCTTGAGTTTCGCGTGCTGTCGGAGCCTTGTAGCAACAAGCGCGTGCTTGAGATCTGATACGTCAGATTCCACAACGAGCCCGATAGGATCGATTCTCTGAATTTTATATGTTGTTCATACTAACTTATTCTAGCTATATGACTCCAATTTTATTCATTGAGATACCTTTATATACACTCTATCTTATACAACCCTTACCTTAAGTTACTGTATTCCTTTTACATTTTTACAGCCAGACTGGTAAATGCTAGTACCAAGGAGTACATGTAGGCAAGATTCGGGATGGCAACTATTCCGATAGAACGGCCATGTTGTTCCTCAGCACGAAGACGCGAGGTATGGCAGACACCTTGACTATAATCTCTGAGTTAGTTTTGTTTCTGCAGTTTCGCGCGTGTCTCTGTCATCATGTTTGCACGTGGCCTTAAAAAGACGCGGTGTCTGCTATTGGCGCACTGCGATTGGCGCATTTCTCCAATAGGTTTCGTCAACCAGTCGCTTGCGTCCGTTGTATCGTTTCGGGAAAGATCACACTAGCGATATGTTCAGCTGCTCGTTTAACTGGCCATGGGTCGGACGCCTGTCGTATGTTCCAAAGAGGAGCAGTGGCACAACGACGAACATCAGCGTGCCCAGAAGCACGAGCGATCGCTCCACCGTTGAGCCAATAACACCGAAGAAGATCGGGCAAGTGAAGCCAAACGAACGGCGATGTCTCGCCGTCGGAACGCTTCCCCAGTGTCACTGGTCGTCTCTCTTTACAAACACTTGGAAGTGCTCGAAATCTTTCATAAACATTTTCAGACAACTCAGGCTTTTCGACAGAGTGGTGTGGACGAAAAGCAAAATTTCACGTGGTACTCGTACCACTAAAACCTATTGGGAGATTACGGAAGCCTTTAATATCAGCCGGGAGGTTACAGGTGCACTTGCCACACCTCGATGAGATTAAAAGGAACTGAGGCGGCGTTGGTTCAATGATGCATGCAGTGTCGATGATGTCGGGTTTTCGGTTATTTATGTTTGTCCTTATTGTCCCTATGGCGAGGATGATCAGGCTGAAGAATTTTATGAATATGTCTTTTCAAGAAAACGGTCGGTTGTTAGTAGCGTAGAATAACAAGGCTGAGCTTGCTGGTAAGTATTCATTCTAAATTAAGGCGTGGAAACACGGACACAAGAAAGAAGTCAAGCCACCACAAACGCCGACCACAAACGTCAGCGTTTGCGGTGTCTTGAATTCTTTCTTGTGTCGGCGTTTACACGCCCTGTCATTGTTAGTAGCGCGACATGCAGTTTACAGTATTCCCTTTGCGGTAGTCCTTTCACGCCATTTGAAGTCTGAATTCTGTTTTTTTTTGTAGCGTTAGCTACACTTGGTTAGCCGGAGCCGATTTCGCGTGATCCTCATGAGCCATGCTGCGCATGCGCGAGGATCAGTGATGTCACACAGCTGGCTCTCCGCGCTCTCCGCCACCGCCGCGCGCGACTCACCGCTGCTGGTCTGCGCGTTCGGGACGAGTGGCGTCGTTGCCGCGGCAGACACATTGGCGCCGGCGGGCGCGCAGATTCCGCCACCGCCGCGCGCGACTCGCCGCTGCTGGTCTGCGCATTCGAGAGGAGTGACGTCGTAGCCATGGCAGACACAATTACGCCAGCGCGCGGCAGCTATACGCCTTCGCTGTGCAGTCACCGTCTGACCCTGCGCTTGAGCCGATTGATAGCGCCTCCGACTGGCCTTTGCAGGTGGTAACGCCATAGAGAAGGAGTGCGCAAATGCTGATCAACGGCGCAGAAGAGCCGAGAAGCTTATCTCATCGGATCCCGAAGCAGTTGCCTGGCAATTGGTGGTTCAGCGTACGAAGAATGAACAGAAGAAGGCTAATAATACTAGACAACCTGGAAAGCTAAGAATAATCAGCTCAAGATTTGGCTAACGCTACGTATATCCTGGCATATCCGAGCTAAGCCACTGCAGTTTTGAACAGCGGTGTAGCCGTGCTAATGTAGAATACATTTGCCTCTAACAATGACTTTCAAGTATATGCTTCGCTGATTCTGCCCTCAAGCGACAGTTTAATAACGCCAGGTTTATGCAACATTAACAAGAAATGTAAAACTCTACACTATAAAAAAGAGTCTTTTTCCTCCTTTATGCAAGTCCTGGCTTAAGAAGTGTACGGCTACTTTGACAGAAAGACACGTAAACTCTCTTTTGAGTCCTACGGCTATCCGACGAGAATATAACGATATCAAAATCGAGTTCATTATTGTCTCACCGGATAATTTTAGGAACAAAAAGAGGCATAACATGTCTCCTTAAAGAGAGACTTATACGTGCGAAGTCAGGACTCACATAAAGAGTAGCAGGTACTCTTTTAGCTTCTTCGAGAGTATCGTAATGTGGCTTTACATGTTATATGCAAGCATCAGTAGCAAGTTGTCTGCGTTATATCGAGTAGTTTGGATAGCGAGTATAAGCATTGATTGGAGTGTACTCTGGCACATCACTCTAGGATCAGTGCTTAGTTTACACTAAATGTAAGAGGTAACTAAACGTGCAAGTTGCCAGACCTTGTCACACGCCTCTAATGTCCCAGCTCTACGCGAATGTCAAGCAGGTATTGACTATATACACAGTAGAATGGATGCGCCGTATAAAAGTTCCTGTTTTTCCTCAGTAAAGTAAATCGTAATCCTAGCCATCAACTGTTTTTCTCAACAGGAAAAGGCGTCGGACAAAGGAATCTAAATTCAAACGTTCCCTCCTCCATACCAATACTTCTGTACATATTCGCACAGAATGCGTATAGAATCCATATATATTCCATGTATTTCCGCAAGAACCTTACGGAAACATACGGAATTGTTCGAATAGCATAAGGAATGTTTCAGTAGGGGTATTGGTCTAGACGGCTTACCGTTCTGCAATAGCAGAGGGCGTAGTGTCCTAAGGTATTCGCATCTCAAACGAAGATTCTATGAGTTACAGATTCCAGTGGCGGTGGTAGAGTTCGCGAAAAACCCGGTTGTCGGCAAGTGTGCAGAAATGAGGTCCTCGCTGCTGCGCAGGTCACATGCGCACCTTTAGAAGGATGCACCATTTTTCACTAATTGATGCCATCTCGGTCATGGGCTTATCGGTGATCAGCGGTTTTTGATATGGAAATTCGATCTTTTATCAAAATGATTTCATCACTTTGCCACGCATCGTTGTTGCCTTCCATTTTTGCAGTACACTGTTTCACGCATAACCATCGTTCTTTCCTGTAGCAGCGGAATTGCTGCCCTGCTAAGCACTTGGGTCAATGCACGGATTCGGGCAAGAAAACTTTAGGTGATAGCATTGCGCAGTCCATTGTAAATCAATAAATAAATAAAGAGAGAAAGCGAACAAGAAACAGAAGTAGAACGTCATGCACGCACAAGCGAACGTTCGCAAGCCCCCGTGTTCCATAGAGATAAAAGTCTCTTAACTTTTTTGAAGGCGAAAGTGTTAAATGCTTGTTTCATGGTTGTGTCATAGAAAACACAGTCCAAAATGGTGACCGCGCCAACTGCGCGCCTGCTTCGTCTTTTTCGTCTTTGCGGAGTCGCGTAAATTAAAAAAAGAAAGGAGGCCTTGGCTTATCGGCAAAATACGCGTGAGCTCCTGACCTATACCTTTTCTTTCCTTCTTTTTTTTTTCTTTCTTTATATCGCATTGCGCAATGCTCACTCCTTACTTTTTCCTTCCTCCATGTAGTAGCACACGTTCAGGGACAAGTGGGTGCAATCTTTCAAAAAAGAACGGGTACCATGTAATGCACCCTGCAGGACACTCTGTAGGAAGGATACCTTGTTTTTTTAACGCAGGACTCACCACCAAGTTCTTAAGCTAGGCCTGACTCGAAGCTGGATCTTCACTTGACCAACTAGAGCTCAGCACCACTGCTCGACTGGATTTTGACGCCGCGCTTCCGATGTTCTTTCGGGTATTATCGCTTACACGCAGTGGCTGCTTCTGCCTTGAGAAGAAGCTGCCATTGATATTCCCAAGATGATGTAGAGCGTTGTCCGAAGGGAGGTTCATGAGTACAGGGTTTAGAGTACTCTCCATTGCTTTTAGGGACGTCTGCGTGCCCTTTTTCCACTGTAGAGCACACATTACTCAAAGCAGTTTGCTTTGAAAGCGACAGTCCTACGTACGATATCGTTTGGTTGACGTTTAAAGAAATGTGTGCCGGGAAAAGCGCGAGTCATACTCAATATGATATTGCCACGCCCACATCTTGTTTTATTTTGATGTTCTTGGGTTTGACCAGCAAGGACGGTTACCAACGCGATGCTGTCCGCGAAGCGTGTTCGAGAAGCTTCGCGATTGTAGGGGATGGTTTTGTTAAGATTCCGCGCAAGACGCGAACGCTCGAGATCATTCTAGAACTTGCGCGACAACCAGCGATAACTCCGGAATATTCCACGGCACATGTATAAATGCCGACGCGCTTCACCGTTTGTCCGTTGATCGACGGTCGACGCTCTGTTCGCGGCTCTCAGTGTATTGCTGTAGCTCTCAGTTTCTCGGCCACAAGTTCGGCCTAATAAAGAGTTTCATCTCGACGTGCTGATGGCTGCCTTCGTCGACGTCACGACCACGTGACATCTGGCGGAGGTGATGTTCGTTCATGTTCCGGACGCCCCCGTCAAGCCCTGAACCCAGCCCACAGCGCGTAGAAGACATCGATGCCAAGGCCGAGCAGCGAGCAAGCCGCAGGCAACAAGTCCTACCGCTAGAGCACGGGTCTCTACCTGAAAAGACCCGGCAAACAAAGACCCTGACCTCGACCACAGCGACGATGACAGACGCTGTGCCGCCCGCACCGATCCTTCTCCGGACGCCTAAGGAGCTGCCAACCTTCCGCGGATAGTCGATCGAATACCTGGAAAGTTGGCTCGAAGCCTAAGACAGAGTTGCCGTTTCCAATGCCTGGACCAGCGAAGAAGAGCTACGGCATGTCTATTTCGGTTTGGAAGACGCCGCTCGGACGTGGTCCGAGAACCAAGAGCGAACCCTGACGACATGGGACGTTTTAACACGAAAGTGTTTTATGCCGGGGTCCACCAAGAATTCAGTGACGTATTTCCGTCACGGAAATGACGTCGAAAAAAATTTACACGTTCAGATGGCAAAGAAAAAAGGTTCCGTCAACGGGCATCGAACCCACGACCGCTCGGTCCGCAACAAGAGATGCCGGGGACGCTATCCACTGCACCACAGTCTGAGACTCTTTAGGCTTTACAAACGCGACTTTTATATCTACCACTCTGCCGGTCGGCGGGGTGGTGTTGCCCTCAGGTAGCGGTAAGGTAATGTAACCCGTCATTACTGTGGCCTCCAGAATTAGCACCAGCAACGCGTTACACGTCCGTCCCATTCGGCGCGTCTTCAATAAAAGTTCAATTTTGTCAATGCCTTAACACACCGCGAGGTGGCAACTTTAGCGCAAGCGTCGTAAAAGCGTCCGCCTCGCTCATAGAATCACGCTAATCCAAACCAAAAATAGCTCTGCGACGCGCGCCTACCTTATCTGGCTGTAACACCGCGTTCCACGCTCACGCGCTCGCCCCGAGAAAAATCGCGGCCTAGCTACCCGGGCGGCACGACGCGCTTTGCGTTTCCCTTTAGTCCGGCCGTGGTGTTCAATCGCATTTTAACATGCCACGGGATGGCGACCAACGTCTGCGTCCAATATGCGACGCTGTTCTGGCTTTCACACCTCGTACTCTGATTACGCTTTCACCGTTAACTACTACAGCTACCACAAGGGTTTGTTTAATAATTTTACACGGACGTTAGTCGCCGGGATGGAGATGCATACACGTTAAACTGTGCCATTTGCTGCCAATCATCAATATACATTGTACAAACTCTCTTATACAATGTACAGTAAACATTCAGTTACTTCTGTAAGGCCACGCTTTACTTTCGTGTTATTCCGATTCCTATGACGGAGGGATCAGCCATGCTTTCCGCACCAGTTAACTGGCGACATTCACCAGCGTCATCCGCAAGGAGAGGGCCGAGGCTCTGCTCGAAACCCGCGTGCAGCTGCCAAACGAAAACGTGGCACTCTTCACAGAAGAAATGACGAGACTGTTCCGCCACGCAGACCCTGACATGCCCGAAGAGAAGAAAGTTCGCTTCCTCATGCGAGGAATCAAGCAGGAGCTGTTCGCGGGACTGAACAGAAACCCACCCAAGACCATCCAAGAATTCCTCGCGGAGGCAATAACCATCGAGAAGACGCTCGAGATGCGCACCCGGCAGTACAATCGCCGCGCATTTAAAGACAGCGCAGCTCTTCATGCCCTCGGCTCCGACGACTTGCGCGAGACGATCCGAGCAATCGTGCAAGAGGAGTTGCGAAAAATTCTACCTTCGCCGCAACCTCAAGTAGATTCCATCGCCGACGTCGTGCGCCAGGAGATTCAGCAGTCACTGGGCGCGCCTCAGCTAGCAGAGCCGCAGCCGCAAGCAATGAGCTATGCTGCTGCAGCCCGACGCAACGCGTCCCCTCCTCGACCACGTCAAGACGCCACGCCGCCCCAGCAGTTCCGCCGCGAGGCACCACCGCCGCCACCACCGACGTCATACCGCCCGCCAACCGGCCAGCGATACACGCCGAGGAAGACCGATGTTTGGCGCGCCCCTGACAACCGCCCGCTCTGTTACCACTGCGGGGAGGCCGACCACACGTACCGCCGCTGCCAATACCGACAGATAGGGCTACGCGGATTCGCCGTCAACGCGCCGCGCCCGCAGCCAGGCGAACGGCCTCGCGACATCGACGACTACCTCACCGGAACACAGTGGCAAGAACGACGACCTTCCCACTCGTCGTCGCCCGGCCGCTACATGTCACTGCACCGTAGGCAGTACACTGGCCCGAACCGCGGCCGGTCGCCTAGCCCGTATCCGGGAAACTAAGGGCAGCAACCGATGGAGGTGCAGTTGCTGTACGACAAAATACCGAAGATCCTCCGCCGCCGACGACGACGCTGCGACGAAACCAGCAGAACACGACGCGAACCAGACAGACCCCTGACGACGAAATCTCGCGGACCGAAGAAGACCCGACAACGCAACATGGAAGCAGCGGAACAAACCGACGCAGCCGTGACCCGAAGCCGCGACCCAACCGCAGCGCAAGACGACGAACTAGCGATCTCGACGTTCTCATCGACGGCCACAACGTCACCGCTCTCGTCGATACTGGAGCCGACTATTGCGTCATCAGTGGGCCCTTCGCCACGAAGTTGAAGAAAGTGAAGACTGCTTGGGAAGGATGGATGGATGGATGAATAAACTTTATTTCGGTCCCTCGGAACGCGCCCTAGCACGTTGCGGGCCGCTCCCACGTCGGAACAGAAAGACCAAGTCTCTCTGCTGCGTCGCGGGCCCCGTTGGACTGCCCATAGTTGTGCTTCGAGTCCGGAGCTTGTAATAGCTTCTTCCCATTTTGACGGCGTGAGGGCTTGGGAAGGGCCCGAAAAAAAAAATCCGTACCGCTGGAGGCCAGCTAATAACGCCGTCTGGAGTCGCGCGTACCCTGCGAGTTTCGTAATCTTGCAACACTGCTCCAGGGACGTCATACTTGGCATGGACTTCTTAAACCATCACGGCGCCGTCATCGACTTAAGAACCAAGTCGATAACCATTTCGTCGGACAAAACGACACCGCCGGATACGAATCCATGTCAACATGCCCTGAACGTGCTCGAGGATCAAGTTACCATCCCGCCTCGCTCCAGCGTCATAATTCCCGTCTGCACCGAAAACGTTGAACACATCGAAGGTGTCGTCGAGAGCGACCAGCGTTTGCTGCTAGACCGTGACATTTGCGTCGCAAGGGGCATTGCTCGGTTGCATGAAGGAAAAGGAAGCGTGATGCTAACGAACTTCAGCCAAGAATACAGACACCTAAGCAGGGGCCCGACGATTGCATACATCGAAGAAATCTTGGCCGTCAGCGATGCGTTTGCCTTTTCAGATTCTGACGAAGCTACGACAACGATCCCTGAGCCACCCTTCGACGTAAACCCAAGTCTTCCCGCTCGCCAACAGCAACAGCTTCGACGCCTTCTGCAGGAATACAAGGACTGTTTCTCGTCCTCATCGCGGGTCCGACAAACGCCCCTTGCTAAGCACCGCATTATAACAGAAGAAAATGCTCGACCACTCCGTCAGAGTCCCTACCGGGTTTCGACGCGGGAACGGGAGGCCGTTAAGAAACAAGTCGACGAAATGCTTCTTGACGACATCATCCAGCCGTCCAACAGCCCGTGGGCGTCTCCCGTGGTGTTGATGAAGAAGAAGGATGGGAACCTACGTTTCTGCGTCGATTATCGTCGCTTGAACAAAATCACAAAAAGGACGTGTACCCTCTCCCACGAATAGACGACGCCCTGGATCGACTCCACAACGCGAACTACTTTTCGTCGATGGACCTCAAGACCGGCTACTGGCAAATCGAAGTCGAAGAGAGAGACCGAGAAAAGACTGCCTTCATACACCGGACGGCCTGTTCGAGTTCAAGGTCGTGCCCTTCGGTCTTTGCTCGGGACCTGCGACTTTCCAACGAGTCATGGATACAGTATTAGCTGGCTTGAAGTGGCAAACTTGCCTTGTTTACTTGGACGACGTCGTTGTGTTTTCCCCGAACTTCGACGAACACCTCCTGCGCCTTGAATCCGTACTTCAAGCATTCAAGAACTCCGGGCTCACCCTGAAACCACAAAAGTGCCGCTTCGCGTACGAGGAGCTCTTGTTTTTGGGTCACGTGATCAGCAAGACTGGAGTGCTCCGACACCTGCAGAAAACAGCTGCCATCGCAGCTTTCCCGCCACCCACCGACGTGAAGGCCGTCCGCCGATTTCTCGGCTTGTGCGCCTATTACAGACGCTTTGTCAAAGACTTTTCACGGATCGCCGAGCCACTAACGCAGCTCACGAAGACCGAGTTTGCTGTGGTTTAGCTTTTGACATAATCTTTTGCTTCGCTCTTTACTTTCTTCAGTGAAACATCATTTTTATTTGAGAATGCACATCCAATAGCTTCACTGGAAACCGCAGGTGGCCGAAATTTCCAAAGCGCTCCACTACGGCGTCTCTCATAATCATATCATCATCAACATTTATTTACCCTTAAAGGTCGTTTCCAGGGTATTACATAAGAGGATACAAAAGCATCAATCACAGCATGGCCATTATTAAATAAGGGGGGGGGGGACAAAAGCATCAATAACAGCATGGTCTTTATTATGCAATGTTAGATTAAAGAGAAAAAACGTTTGCAAAATACACAATACATGATTTCAATTTCAAAAGCAAGCAAAGACAGTGCAATATGTAGAACAAGTGGTATAAAGGCCGTTACAAAAAGAATAGTACATGAAATAACACTCTAATTGTGGCAGATAACGTTGATCATAGTTTTGGGACGTTAAACCGCAGATATTATTGTTTATAATAGCTGCATTGGCCTTCACTTTTAAATTCTCATGTGGAGGAACAACAAACCCGCCTTCATTGTCTGCAGGAAAGACTGCTCGGCTATTCTCCCGAAGAAAATTATTTACTTGGGGAGATTTGTCCTCGATACCGCATCAACGCCTGCCGGAAACACCTTTAAACATCACGGCCTTCAGCACACATTGAAACATCTCTGAATAATGTTAACAATGCTGGAACAGAAAATCTTGGTTCTGTTGCAAGTTTGGGTCCCTTGTCCAGGGTGTTGCTCGGGCCTTTCTCCAATCCCACATATTTGAGCGTGACGCTTTGAAAATAAATCTGTTAGAAGTTAGCGCCTGTATTCGTCGGTGTTACTTGTTTTTGTCTCGAAGTTGAGAGTATGACGGAAACCCGTCTGGCCGAGATGAAACATACTAGTTAAAGGGATCCGGTCTTCGGATGTTTAAATCATTTGGTCGGTATCTGGATCCCTTTAACTAGTTTGTTTTTGTCTCGTGTGTGCGCTAGAAACACCAATGGAACGGCAACATGCCCAAACCTACGTGATTCCATTAATCATCAAGCTAACATGGCAAAGAATTTGGACGCGCTTTCGGGTTTCCGGTTTCCCTGTCGCCGATCCATGCCGTATTAATTGTCTCACGTGTTACTCGTGCGCGTCGCCGTCCATGCACAGTTGGACCACGAGGCACTTCACGTTGAGAGTCGAAACCACTTTGCTGATCGAAACTATCACCCTATAGAAAACCACTCACACGCGCCCTCGATGCGCGGATCTGCGGCATGGAGGGGGCGAGCGTGCGTTCGAAAACGCACGTGGTCTCAGTCACGTGACCTAAAAAGAAGAAACAATAGCGAGCAAGAGCTCCCGGCTGTCGCCATTGGCTCCCTTCTCGCTCTCTCTTTTTTCTCTATCGCGTGCGCTGCGGCGCCAGCAATTCATATACGCAACCCGGGAGTGCAGCTGGCGCTCTTGGATCAAGTCTTGCGGGCGGCCAAGGCCAGTGGAACCCTGGACGTAGGACCCCAGGCATAGAGGATCTAAGATCCCCCTTTCCTTTGAATAAAGTTTCACTCGCTCTCTTTCTCACTCTCAAAGGGTCTCTGTTGGAACCTGCGTCTGATCTTCCATACTCCGTCACGAAAAACGTCCATCATTACCAAGCATTCCGTCTTATTTGTAAGGCAGTTGTTAACCTTTAAGGCGTCGTAATTAGGCTAAATAGAGACTTTAAGATTTATTATTCTAATTCCTATTTTATAGTTCAGTGCTTCTTTCAGTGATGTCTTCTCCTGACTTTCCAAAGTGGTGTTCGTGTGAACCTTAGTCTCCTAGTTTACAAACAAAGGATAGGGAAACTTGTGCCACTCTTGTCAGTAAAACTAATGACCTTACTTGAGAACCTTCCTAGAGTTGGCTCCATTCGCAGTATTGCCGCCCTCGTCTCCGGCCTTTCCTTGAGCGGCCACAACTGGGAAGGCCGCAACACCATTCAGTGACAGCTTAGCACACTAACGGAGTTAGAGCGATTAGAGCGCCCTAGAATAGGGGGAGTGTCCAAAGCGCCGGCTCCCGCGTGGGCCTTTTGCGATGAGCTCCCGCACCGCGTCGCTGCTGCGCCGTACACGTGGGCCTTCCGCGCTCTTGGAAGCGCGCGGAAAGCGCGGGGCGTCTGCTACGCGCTGTAGTTTCTTGCGCTGAGTTTCCACACATGGCACTTGAAGTCTACTTAATGTTTATAATGCGGTGCGGAATGGAGCTTATCCATCTTTAAGCGTTGTGTTAGTGCTCCATTGTACATTTTTACAACTAGACTGCAATACTCCTCGGTGGAGAGCTGTGGGATATTGCTTAGAAACGGAGGATTTAAGAGTGAATCCAAGTCGAGATGTAATTCACTCGTCCCCATGCTTCCAAAATGTGCACGAAACTTAGCTATGTCCTGTTTGCTCAACTTGCCGCGGTCTTCCATCCGACCGACTCGGATACTGTTGACGTAATTAAGCACCTCCGGGTGAGAACTTGGTAGATGTCTGGCCTGGTAAGAGCTAGCCGTGGTGGACGTCAGCGTCCTTAGTCGTGCTAATCTTAACTTTAAGTCATTAGCGTAGGTCTTCATAAGTAGAGAGAGGTGGGTTCCCCTCTTTCGACTATGCGGATGCGCTGGAGCGTCGCTCGCACCAGACCAGAGTAACGATGTTTCAACTTTTTACCCTCGTCAGTACAGATTTCACGCCACGCCTGCTTGAGAGCGTCGCAACTATGGTCGCCTATAGAGGCTGCCAAACGGTTGCGTAGACTGGCCCTCGCCGTCTCGTCACTAAAGAGTCTATTATCTGCTCGCCACGGCTGGCGGTACGGCGACCTGTCCTTAACCTCTAAGGTCACTACCACAGGCCTGTGGTCTGAGATGCCTAGAGCGTACGAGGGTGGATCAACCGCCTGACAGTCCACGACTGCCGACTGTAGTGACGGTGTCACATATGCGCGGTCCAGGCGCGCCTGCGTACTGGTACGCGACCAAGTATGCTGGAAATTCTGCCCATGTCGCAGTGCGTAAGCGTCTACAAGGTTAAATTGTTCTCCTATTTTTCTTAAATCTAAACTTAGATGTATTTTCTTTCTCTACCGGGGCCTATTCTATCCTTTAATATATTCATAACACAATTAAAGTCTCCTATTAAGATAAAGTGCTTCCTTTCCAGGAGCATCGGGTTCAGTTGCCTGTAAAAGCCTGCCATAGCCTGACTTTTTACCGGCGCATATATCCGGAGCATATATGCTAATGAGTCTAAACTGCTCCGCCTGAAACTCAAAGTCAAACGCTACCATTCGACCGTCTGGGTCGAAGGTGAAATGGCCCTCGTTAAGGAGAGACCAATTGAACACTATGATGGCTGTGCCACACGCTTGGTGTGGGGAATGAGAAAAACCCGCGGGCTGAGAACTGCTTTTCGAGTTCCCTGGCTATGCTTAAAGTATCTATGTTCGTCTCCTGCAGGCATAAAATGTCGCACTGCAACTTTCTGGCTGTTCTAACTACAACTTTTGTTTCTGTGGGGTGCGCAAGCTCCGGACATTCCATGTGACTATTTTTAGAGACATTTACATTTTTCGAGCAACAGAAAAGGACGTGGCGGTTTTTTTTTTCCTGCTGCCCCTAATTTATGTGCCTATGCTATTCTAGAAACCATGTACACAACAAGATTGCCGAGTGACAGATTCTTCACTAAGCGATGCGAGAACACGAATTGGTTGGACTACGAGTGGAACCTAGGCAAACGAAATGCAACAAGTATCTCACTCACAGTTTACGGTAGGCCCCCGTCAACACCTGGTAGGGGGGGACTAGACACGCTTCTTGTGGGGCCTTCGTGCATGAGATACCATTATACTGGCGAGAATACCCTATTCTCAGAAAGTAAAAATAGGACATAATAAATCAGACACTCATGTTTGGGCAGTATGCCACTTCACTGTATGGCAGCCCAACTGTGGACATAAGGACAAAAGCGCGCATATTGCGCTTGCACTTCACTACTATTTGATCCCCGTAGAGGAAAAAAAAAACCCGCGGTCATCTACTCTTGCCAGGTTTCTCGAGCTGTATGCCCAACTTAATATAAGTCGTTCCCGGGAGAATATATCACTATCATATGTCCTTCGAGATGAAACAAACAAATAAAAACACGTGCCCGATATCGGGAACTCGTCCACTCCATCACTGCTAACATGACGTTAACCTTATGGCACAGTGAAACACAGCTTGCACTGCGAAAGGCACAAAGTTGTGCGGAGCAGTATCGGCCAACTGCCTATCGTCACCACCTAAAAGGCAGGAAGGCAGGTGACCGCTCCGACGCATGACACGTGGGATACATGACATTTTCACTTTCACGCGACACAAGAATAATTCAATTGATCGATCTTTGTGCACGACTCTGAGCAATGCCCTGTGTGACAAACTGTTTCTGCTAAAAAAAAACAAAAAAAAACCTGGCGCCCATTTGGCGCGGACTTCACGTTGCTTGGTATCGCGGGCACGCTACTGTGCCAATTCTGACAGATCGCTTGCAGTAGCATTGCTCAGCTGTGCACTCATAGCACAGGACACATTCTCGGAAAGGTGGACGCATGAAGCCCTTCATGCTCCTTGATAACTAAATAATGGCATATCTAATGGTAATAAATACCTAAGTGCAATAAACACGTTGCACGCCTTGACAGGACAGATGTAAGATACCACTCGCACCACGTCACCCGGTAAGAAGTTTTGTCGGTACTAAACTGACGGGAAACAGCGGCACACTCACGGCGCGGAAAATGAGGTACATTTTTCGGCATCTGAACCGCACCAGACATCAATACTATTTAAAAAAAAAGAAAGGGGAGGGTTGGCGGACACATGTTCAGACTATGATGCATAGTGCATTGACAGCGCTAAACCTTGTTACAACGCGCCTCTTGCATGTCCTACAGACGTTCACAGACATTGCGCGACTTAAAACATTTCTGCCGGGGCGAAAACCCCGCGTGACAATTATTCGAAAGTTTCATAGGCATATTGCTGGAAATGTTCAGTCAGTCTGCGGCGCCTCGTTGGCGAGGACAGCCTTGAAGACACAGGGGGATGGGGGAAAACATGGAACGCACCCACCTATCAGAAGTCGCTGTCTGTGTCCATGTCGTTGGCCGCCAGCCGCTGGCTTGGACGCTGTTTTGACGCCGCCCGCCTCCTCGTGATCACTGCCCGACGTGCAGCTTCGCAGGCGCCCCGCGGCGTCACGTCGCACCTTTTTGACGCTGCGTTGAGGGCGCCCCCCGTCAGCCTTGTGCGCGCCCGGGCCCGAGGGCCTGAGCGACTGGAAGAGAATTCTGCCGTGGGCGGCCTCAGAGTCTCAGCTCCGGCTCTTCCGCCCTCGTCCGACGCCTGCCGGCATCGACAACGGTTGCTGCTGAGTATGCTTCGGGGATTCTGGAGATGTCGGTGCGCGCTCGTCGATAACGAGCTCACCGGGCTCAAGCTCGTCTGACGACGGTGTTCCTGCAGGTTTCTCGGCCTCCAACACAGCCGCCGCCGTCTTCTCTCCTCGGCTTGTCTTCCCTCCTGCTTCGCCATGTTGGACGTCATGTTGAGCTCCCTCCCGGCTATGCTGCTGCGCGGCGTCGCCATGTTGCGGCGCCGGCTCGGGCCGCGGTTGCTTCCGACTGGAAATGGACGGCTCGGTGGGTTTCGGCGCGTCTCCTTCTCCTGACGCTTTTCTGGACTTCTCTTGCTGGACTGAGCCGCTGACGGACTGGTCGTTTGCGGGCTGCGGGGCACGTCGTCGTCTCCCGTCTTGTTCCACCAAGGGCTGTGCGCAGCGGTACTGGCTGCCGACCCGGTCCTCCCCTCAAGGCTCAGCTTCCGCTCTCCCTGTGACCCTTTGCGCGCCTCGGGGCGGTCTTCCTTCCCGACGCCTTGACCGTCCTCGTGGCAGCTCTCCTCGGCGGCCGTTTCGTCAACGCTGGCCCAGCTGACTGCGCTGGCGGCGTCGTCTTCTCCTTCGTCGTCGCCGCTCGCGCATAGAGTAATATAAAAAAGGTTGAGAGAGGACACTCCCGTAGGCCCCTGCGGCTGATTTGGGTTCGCAGCGCACCAAACGGAAGTGGGGAATCCTAACAGCCGCCTCAGAGATCAAAAATCGCAAACAAAATTAAAAATGCCGATCTCAGAGGCCAATTTTTAGCTATAGGTAAAATTACACGGCCCCCGAGACCACTTCTGTTCGTGTGATTGTCTCGGAGGTCTCATATATAAATATGAATATATATATATATATATATATATATATATATATATATATATATATATATATATATATATATATATATATATATATATATATTATAACGCGTTACTTGCATGCATAAGTAGCTTCGTGTAAGCCACACCGCCAGAGCGGCAAGCACACAATGCCATTGTTTATGCAGACATGACAATCTTTGGGAGCGGCGAAACATTTTATTTCAAGTCACATTCTCAGTAAGCACATACAAAAGATGGGTGCACTGCACAATGCAAGACAGCTGCCACATGTTGAGAAATTGCACAGTAGGAATAAATAGGGAATATTTAGTAAATTCCCACAACACAATAAAAGTGCAGAAGACAGCATTAGCATCACAGGGGAAAATGAGATTTCAGAGTGAAAAGGGGACGATTTTTGTGAGTGAGAAGGGGCCACTCGATTTAAGCGAATGAAGAATATGTATGACCATCCAAACACTAATAAGCTGAACGGCAAAATAGTGCGAAAGATACGGACATATTTGATAGTTAGCTAATGACAACCACAACTTCAAAATTACATCTTGGAAAGGTGCAAGGGCTACCTGTCGTCTCGCGGAATCCTGAACCACTTAGTACCAAGCTCTCTCCCTATCCTGCCCTTGTTGTTGCACCACGCAGCGCAGCAGTAGCCGCCGTAGTACTTGACTCCGGACGGCATGACCTGGAAAAAGAAAAAAAAAGTTTACCGTATTTTCTCTGACCTTCGCACAAATTGTCTCCGACGCACTTCTCAGCGCCCTTTCGCGAAAAACAGTCCCAAGCTGTTGCCCCAGTGAAAACAAAGCAACCTTCGGTGCATGAACTACTGGGGCAGTATTTAACGAGAATATTACGTCGTAGCCACGACCAACGAACTGTTCTCATTTCTCAAGTGCTCTCTAATTCGGCTCTTAACGTAGGCGTCAAGCAAACTGCGAATACCACAAATAACGTTTCTAAGCATAACTGCGCTATTTCACACATTTGCACACCCATGCAGTGAATTGGAACTGCGAGTAACGGCATTGTATGCACAAAGAAAACCTTACGACGCAAGCGGCGACTCATTTTTGGCGCCAAGAAACGATTTCTTCGCTAACGTGCTGCGCAGCATTTCAAGTTGCTATTTCTTAATGCGAAGCAATTCACGAGCATCATACGCGAAGCGTGGAGCACAAAGAAACTTTCGGCGCTAAAACACTAAGTGCGTCAAATGTCAACTTAAAGCTGTAGCGACAAATACATTGCAAAGTAATGAAGGGAAAAAAGAATCTAATGAAGGCGTTCTTACCAAGCAGCCGCCAAGCAGAGTGACTTCCCGGCAGACGATCCCAGCGAATTCCACGGAGCAGAGGCAGAGCCAATTTTCTATGCGTCGCCGCTCATGCCGCGTCGTCTTGCCATGCCGGCAATCCTGACCATATATGGTCATGACAGCTACCAATCGATGATTTCAAACTGTCCAATCGCAGACGATAAAGACGGATTTAGAGCCGCACTGCGAGCCAGCGGAAGCCACTGCCGCAGCCAGATAGTCTGACAAAGACAAGTAGATGTATCGTGAACCAGAAAAGGTACTGCAGTAGATAACTAGCACGCGCGTTCTCTTGGAAACAGGGAGTGACGTGCTGCCGTCTAACGGCTGGCGAGAAGCCAGCGGAAGCCACTGCCGCAGCCAGATAGTCTGACAAAGACAAGTAGATGTATCGTGAACCAGAAAAGGTACTGCAGTAAATAACTAGCACGCGCGTTCTCTTGGAAACAGGGAGTGACGTGCTGCCGTCTAACGGCTGGCGAGAAGCTGCGTAGCTCCGCCGCTTATAGGCTCGTGTGTCCACTCTTGTCATTTTCTGTTACTCTATGGCTCGCGCTTCGTGCGCCGTGTACACCGCGCTTCTCTCCCTCGCCGCTGTCTGCGGCCCTCTCTGCCTCGGTGGCGGCGGCAGCTTGGTTGGGCTCAGCATGGCCATGGCTGCCTTCCTCCTCTGCCTCTCGCCGCTGCGCATGCTCGCTGGCGTCGGCGCATCTGTCTGTCTGCCTTCCTGCTGCTGCGCCGGTGCCGTTGGTGCCGTAATGGGCGCAGCTGCGCGAGCGTTTTTTGGGGGATAACTTGCGGTTCCGGGCTGTCCTCGTTTGGCTTCGGTCGTTTCGCCGGGCGCAGGGTAGTCATACGCCTTTGCGTCTGGCCTGCAGCGGTCGCCGTACCGAGTGCCGGGAATTCGTCAACGTCCATTGCCGCCGCCATGCTGTACGACTTCCTCGCGGTACAGTCGACGCTCGCGTGAGCGCCGCCACAGCGTCGGCACGGTTCGGTGCAGGTATCTGTCCGGTGCCCGAAGACGCCGCACCTGGCGCAGTGCGGGGTGTCGCATTGCGCCTTGAAGTGGCCCTCCTGGTTGCAGCGGCGGCAAAGACAACGTACGCCGCGGTACTCGAAAGTCGCACGATGACCCCCCAGTCGCGCGAAATTTGGAATTGGGTTTTCCAGTCGCATGTCCATTTTAATGTACCTTGTTCCTGTGCGGATGCTGGGATGGTCCTTGTATCGGGCCTCCTCGATTCTCAACGTGGTTCCGTACGACTTCAGGCCTGTGACGACCTCGTTGTCTGGTACGTAGCAAGGCAGGTACAGACAGGTGACACTTGCCACCTGTCGTGCCACCGGTACTAGGGGGACTGTTCTGGTTCCGAGGCGAAGACCGCCGGTTTCCAATAAAGTCTGGACTGCTGCAACCGAGTTGACGCCGACTTGAAAGTCAAAGCCTCCATGGTGCTGGACACTGTATATATCCTGAATGCCGACCAGCCCTTCCAAGGCATCAATTACTTCGTCCACCGACGTCCCCGGCGGAGTACGAACATTGAAGAAGTGTTCCTTCGGTGGCGGCATGGTCACAACCCGCGTGCCGCCCTCGCGCGGGTACTTGCTGGAAAGAAAAAAAAAACTGAGGTTCTGGCGGCAAAGGGTCCTGCAACAAAGAAACAATCAATACGTAAGATCCTTAAAGTGGCACCCGTTCGTCCCTCGTAGTCGTAGTGCGTAACCAGTCGTAACGCTAGTACCAGATCTTGACCTCCAAGGTGGGGCCGGTGGGAGATTTTTCCTGCGCGTTGTTGAAGAATAAAAATTTCGCAGCGTGCGCGTTAACTAAAAGCCAAATTCTTCTGTCTCTCATTCCCCATTAGCAGCCATTGGCATGTTCCAGTAGGAAACGTTAGTAGAAGTAGAAGTGTAAGTGTTAGCTAAAAGCCGACTTCTGTCTCTCATTCCCATTAGCAGCCATTGTTTACCTCCAAGATAGTGCCTGGTGAGATTTCTCGTGTGCGTGATTAAACAATAAAATTTTGTTGAAAACGCCGTTGATTGATGAAATAAACCAACGAAAGACGCCTGATGTTTTCTATAAGCAAAACGAAAGAACGTCAGATGTTTCTAAAGCAAAACGAATAGACGCCAGCTACTTAACGAAAGACGCCAGAGGTTTTCTAAAGCAATGGTTTCTAAACAATGAAAATTCACAGCGTACATGTAAAATTAAAGTGAGCTGCAAGTCGTCATAACCCTCATCGAACCTTTAGTATAAGCGCACCCGATCTCACGTCGGAGATGATGTACTGGGCAGAATTCACGGAAGATTCACGGTTTACCGATGAACCTCCGCAGCTTCGCCCACTCATCATCATTCACTCCGTGGATATGCTGTGATTTTTTTTCTCTCTCGCGTGCGCTGCGGCGCCAGCGATTCATAATACGCGGCCCAGGAGGGCAGCTCGCGCTCATGCATCAAGTCCTGCGGGCGGCCAAGGCCAGTGGAAGCCTGGACGTAGGATCCCAGGAATAGAGGACCTAAGATCTCCCTTTGCTTTGAATCAAGTTCCACTCGCTCTCGCTCTCTCTCTCTCTCTCACTATCACACGGTCTCTGTTGGAGCTTGCGTCTGATCTCCCGCACCGTCTGTCACGAAAAACGTCCATCATTAGCAAGTCTTCTGTTTTATTTGTAAGGCAGTTGTTAACCTTTTAGGCGTCGTCATTAGGCTAAAGAAAGACTGTAGATGTATTGTTCTAATCCCAATTTTAGATTTCAGTGCTTCTTTCACTGATGTCTTCTCTTGATTTTCGAAAATGGTGTTGGTGTGAACATTAGCCTCCTAGTTTACAAACAAAAGATAGGGAAACTTGTGCCACTCTTGTCAGTAAAAACGAACGACGTTGCTTGAGAACCGCCGTAGAGTTGGCTCCGTTCGCAATGGGAATACGGTGACATTCTTCAGCGGCTGCAGGTTGGAAGGCCGCTTCGCAATTGAGTGGCAGCTTAACACTGTAACGTAGTGGAGCTCGTAATACTTCGAATAATTTTCCTTATTTGCGGTCACGGTGGCCACACTTCTGATGCGGCGAAGTGCAGTGAACACGTGAGTGCTTAGATTTTGCATGCACTTACAGAAGCCTACTTAGTCGAATCTAGTCCGGAGTCTACTACAATGACATATTGATGCCGTGGTTTCGATTCGTCTTCAACCCCCAGCAACTCTTTATAGTGAACGGCTCACATTTCCTGCAAAGCAGAGCCCGTAAGGATTCCAAGGAAGGACTCCAGCGTTTGGATGGTTATCCGAAAAAATCCGATAAACATCGGCCGGTAAAATTTTTGACAATTCGGATTTATCCAATTAACTCGGATTTCAAGGGCCAATATGACGTGGTTCCGCTCTTTATCGAAAGGGCAAGTTCTATAAATCTTCTGGTTTGACCGATTAAAATTTACCGCGCGTAGCTGTATTGTGCTCCGACTCAGCTTCCTACATGCAGAAGCTTTGCAAGGACTTGCAACTCTCCACCCGCAATTCAAGGCGCTTTACTTCAAAAATCCGTGCCACCTACTCAACAACGCTCTGGAGGATGGAATCAGGACGAGCTCGTTTAATGTAGTTCACGATTTTGTTGTGCACTTTCCTGCCCTGTTGAAGCCGTCGCGGGAGCTGCGTCGTAAGTTTGGTCTTGTGTGCTTGGCCACGGGCATGCCCGTCAAGTCGCTGAAAACCGTGTGTTCGTCAAGGTCGTTCTCTTTTTATGAAGCTCTGGAAGATATTTTGGACTACTGGCGTGCCATTTTGTCTTTCTTCAGAAGCGACGAAGCCAAGGGAACGAAGTGTGAGAAGCTAAAGAGTCTTTCGTTCATCGCCTGAAGCTGTGCACGACTTGCTCGCTAAGATGAGGTTTCTGAAGATCACTTTGTGTGCCGTGATCTCAGTCATTAAAGAACTTGAGGCAGAGAGTACCCTGGTACACCAAGTTTATCACATACTGGGGGTTCGTTTGCACGCACTTATCAGACAATGGCGTGATCCAACCGAGGTCTTCGCATCAGATGTCACTAGCCTGTTCGACCTCCTTGACGAGACTGACCGCTTCACAACTGTCGCAGACTTTCACGGATACTACGCTGTTGTCGCCGAAAAGTGGAGACGGACATCAGAGTGCAAACTGTGTGATCAGCTCCAGTACACCAAAGAATCGTTTTGGTACTGTCTTGAAATTGTGAATCCAAATGTGAAGCATTACCTGCCCTGCGCGCTCGAAACCTATGCGCCTATTTTTCAATTAGTGCTTCTTGAAACTGACGACATGAGCCAGTTCCTGAGTAATTTTGCGAACTATCAGTGCTATGAAATATGTAACATTGTTAAATCCCTGTCGTTTTGGGTACTTCACAATGACCTGTGGCCAGTGCTCTCTCGCTGCGTCTTCTTGCGCTTCGTTTCAAAGACGGTAGTCTTTCTTGGGATATTTAAACGGAGAAATTTTGGTCTGTCTGTCTTCCTGTTTGTCGGCACGACACTCGATTCAGCCACTCGGCTAAAGTTGAACCACTTGCCCAAGGGTCAGCCATCTTGAACGGCTGACTAGGTTCATACTTGTGTACATTGTCGATCAAAAAGGCAACAGTACGCATATCTGAGACGCAACATCACTAGGTAAGTATTAGGTGGTGTGTTCCTTTAATAGAAAATGCATACATACGTAATTCTAAAGACCCTAGTTTCTTAAGCTGCGCTGAAAATGCGACTGCGCTGAAACATGCCTTCCTCCGTGCCCTCTGCACGAGCTCATGGTGTGTTTCGGTTTCGGTTCTGTATTGCACTGTACGAATGTCATGGGGCGCCGCTCTGGCATTCCTGTTTTACCCAGGCGACGTGCAAATAAAAGAGTCTGTGGAGAGTACTCGCTGAGTGCGGACGTTTCTTCTTGCTTCAGCGCTTCGCGCCAAACCGCGTGTTCGGGCTGGCTAGCGTCCCCGCCGGTCGCGTTGGTCACCGCCGGTCTTCGCTTGCTGCTGCGCCGGGACTACCAGCCGGCCACACAGCACTCATATTTCCAGACGTATTGCCAGAGCGTCCATATCTCACGCAGCGCCTATTCTATCGTCTTTAGACGACATTTGCAGCGAAGCACGCAGGTACGCGGCCAATTTTTAGGGGCGAAGCTCCTTAAGGCGGCACCCGTTCGTCCCTCGTCGTGCTCGTAGTAGTGAGTAACAAGTCTTACCCTTTGACCTCCAAGGTGGTGCCGGTGGGAGATTTCTCCTGTGCGTTGTTGAACAATAAAAAATTCGCAGCGTGCGCGTTAACTAAAAGCCGAATTCTTCTGTCTCTGTAGAAGTGTAAGTGTTAGCTAAAAGCCGACTTCTTCTGTCTCTCATTCCCATTAGCAGCCATTGTTTACTCCAAGGTAGTGCCTGGTGAGATTTCTCCTGTGCGTGATTAAACAATAAAAATTTTGTTCAAAACGCCGTTGATTGATGAAATAAACCAACGAAAGACGCCAGATGTTTTGTAAAAACAAAACGAAAGAACGCCAGATGTTTCTAAAGCAAATCGAAAAAGACGCCAGCTGCTTAACGAAAGACGCAAGGTGTTTTCTAAAGCAATGGTTTTCTAAACAATGAAAATTCACAGCGTACATGTAAAATTAAAGTGAGCTGCAAGTCGTCATAACTCATCGAACCTTTAGTATAAACGCGCCCGATCTCACGTCGGTGATGATGTACTGGGCAGAATTCACGGAAGATTCACGGTTTTTACGCATGTGAAAACGCAAAGTGACAACGTATAAATTAAAAGAAATACAAATATCTCGCTTGTGTGCACTGCGTTCCCCCTCAAAAAGCTACATGTAGAAAATGAAGGAGTATTTTATATATCCCACGCAGAAAATACGGACGCAATTGTGGGACTACATTCATTAGCGTTAGGATACGTGCATTGTGGCTCTGTAGCCTTCGCTTCATTGCCAAGAAAAGTTGTCCGCGAGTATAGACCAGAACACAGAGAATTCCATGCGCATCGCCATATTTGCTTCGCGCGTCGCGCCATCTATCGCACACGCGACGAAAAACATGCGCGGGCTGCCACGCCAGCAGACGCTACACAGAGCAAACGTGTAACTCCCGAAACTCAGCCCGTCGGAGAGCGTGTTTCGCGTCTTTTCCAGCCTGGACATTTTCGCTGATTTTATTGGAACATCAAGAACGTCTTGCTCATGCAAGTCCACAATGTATACAGTACCTGCTGAGTGAGCTGCGGAAGCCACCTCGTCAGATACGTACGCTGTTACATTTGTAAAAAAAACGTTCTCGCTGTGGTACGCGTGAATCGTAATTGCAGTGCAGCTCGCGAAAGAGTGAAACGATGTTTTGTTGCGCCATATTACAAGTTGTGCACAAAGTTTTGTGGAATGTGATCATTTCAGCATGCATCGCGTAATAATTAGAGTACGCTTTACGGGTAGTTTCGCGGAACGTAATTTTTGTTTCACGAGCGCTCTTACAATAATGCGTCTTGCTCACAAAAGCGTGCTATCAGAGAGTATAACCTGCAGTATCATTCAGCGATCCCATTTGGAAGCTACCTGCGCGATTTTATTCTTGTAACGATGATGCTTTACAAGCGAAACTGTGCTACTCTTAGTTAAGCCGGTTAGCTACGCCTGCGACGTAAAGGACACTGGCGCGAGTACTGTTTACTTACGTGCCAATATATGTATTATGTGCAGCTGGATGCCTCGTGTCCAAATAAATTTGGGGACATCAAACGCTGCAATGAAAGCACGAAATTCTGACCAGCTGTTGAGGAGCACCGTGCCATTTATTACCTTTTGAAGACGAAATCTCGAATGCGTGGATGCCATCAAATCACTAAAGCTTAATACTACGTTGAAAGTGGCAAAGCATGCTGATTGCTTGGGCTTGAAAGCACTACCTTGCACGAGACTTTCGTCAAAGGAAACGCTCAAAGGTATGAAGTGCACCCCCACACAAAGCTCGCGCCTGCCTTCAACCCAGCTGCGTGTCACGCAAATCAGGTTCGCAAAATGAATTAGGTGGGCATCACGCTGCAGAATACAGGCAATTAGTGTACTTACTCGCGCATTTTCACTCGGCTCCTAGTTTTTTTGCTTGAATCACAGTTATCCACTCGCGGCGAAGCTGAAAACACCACACCGGCACTATTTCCGTGGCGCGTCGTAATCGTCGCAGACAACGCTAATATCCTCTTGTTGCGCTGCTTGTTTTGGCATCCAAAGACAACGCAGTAGTGCCCAGACGAGCTCTTACACGCTGAAGCGGCGTGAACGGGTACTTTTTCGCACTTTAAAGCCTCAGAACTGCAGCTTGCCCTGTTTACTTGGTGAAGCCCGCGCGCGCCTCGGCAGCCCGGTCAGCCCAGCGTCTGGGTGCGAGAGTATCCGCTCGGCTCGCCAGCAGCCTGGGTGCGAGACAGGCGTGCTCTGGTGTATAGCATGCCCAACGAACGCCAACGGAACGCGATCGTGGAGGTGCTCCGGCTTCGCATCGCCTCAAGTTGGAAGGCCGCTTCGCAATTCAATGACAGCTTAGCACTCTAACATAGTGAATCTCATAATACTTGTCCTTATAATAATTGTCCTTATTTGCGGTCATGGCGGCCGCACTTCTCATGCGGCGGACTGGAATGAACACATGTGTGCTTAGATTTTGTATGCAGTCACAGAAGCCTACTTGGTCGAATCTAATCGGGAGTCTACTACGATGACAAAATGATGCCCTGGTTTCGATTCCTCTTGAAACCCCAGCAACTGTTATTAGTGAACCGCTCACCTCTCCCGCGGAGCACAACCCGTAACGATTGAAAAGAAAGACTCCAGCTTTTGGATGGTTTGTGCTGTCCCCTAGTATAGCGCATGATATGCTGAATTGTCAACCATTTTAGGAGGGACACCTTAGGGTCTCGGCTTGTTGGTGCCTCATGTCGCTGACACGGTAAATGAAGTAGTCAGACTATGATCAAAAACAAGTGTATAATTAGTCGAAACCGGTTCAGAATAAACTAACACGATTTAAACGAATTTGAATTAGTGGAATAATAAGGATCTAATGACATATTAGTAGAAATTTGTCAACTTGAAAATTGAACTTCTCTTTAAAACGCGCCGAATGGGATGGACGTGTAACGCGTTCCAGGTGCTAATCGCGGAGGTGGTGGCGGCGGTGGTGCCTGGCGGCGGAACTGCTGGTGCGGCGCGGCGTCTTGACGTGGGCCAGGAGGGGGGGCGTTGCGTCGGGCTGCAGCAGCATAGCTCATTGCTTGCAGCTGCGGCGGTGCCGGCTGAGGAACACCCAGTGACTGTTGGATTTCCTCGCGTACAACGTCCGCAATCGACGTCACTTCGGTCTGTGCAAAAGGTGCGAGCTTTCGCAGCTCCTCTCGCACGATGGCTCGGATTGTTTCACGCAAGTCGTCGGAGCCGAGGGCATGAACTGCTGCGCTGTCTTGGAATGCGCGGCGATTGTACTGTCGGGTTCGCATTTCCAGCGTCTTCTCGATGGTTGTGGCTTCGGAAACAAATTCCTGGACTGTCTTGGGTGGGTTCCGCATGAGCACAGCGAAGAGCTCCTGCTGAACTCCTCGCATGAGAAGGCGAACTTTTTTTTCTTCGGGCATGGTAGGGTCTGCGTGGAGAAACAGCCTGGTCATCTCTTCCGTGAAGAGCGCCACGTTTTCGTTCGGCATCTGCACGCGCGTCTCGAGCAGAGCCTCCGTCCTCTCTTTGAGGACGACGCTCGTGAATGTGGTGAGGAACCTGTCGCGAAAAATGTCCCACGTTGTCAGGCTTCGCTCTTGGTTCTCGAACCATGTTCGAGCGGCGTCTTCCAAAGCGAAATAGACATGCCGTAGCTTGTCTTCGCTGGTCCAGGCATTAAAAACGGCGACTCGGTCGTAGGCTTCAAGCCAGCTTTCCGGGTCTTTGAACGACGATCCGCGGAAGGTTGGCGGCTCCTTGGGCGTCCGGAGAAGGATCGGTGCGGGCGGCAAAGCGTCTGTTATCGTCGCTGTGGTCGAGGTCAGGATCTTTGTCTGCCGGGTCTTTTCAGGTAGAGGCTCGTGCTCTGGCGGTAGACCTTGTTGCCTGCGGCTTGCTCGACGATCCGGGTTTTCTTTGCCGTCGTCCTCCTCGCGGCTTGGGCTTGGGTCAGCGCTTCGCGGGGGCGTCCGGATCATGGAAGAAGCAGCACCTCCACCAGATGTCACGTGGTCGTGACGTCGACGAAGACAACAGTCAGCACGTCCGAGATGAAACTGTTTATTTGGCCGAACTTGTGGCCGAGAAACTGAGAACTAGAACTACAGCAATACACGCTCAGGACTGGGCAGTATCGCGATACTAGAGTATCGCAATAGTATTTCAGAGATACTTTTGTGTATTTGTATTTCTGTATCGAGATACATTTGAAAAATATATTTGTATCTCAGTAGTGAAATACATTTACGATGTATCGCCTATATCGCGATAATATGCAGGACACGGGTATCTATTTACATTGTTTTTTTGTGTCGGAAATGAGTTGAGGCGTGTTTCCAATGGGGGAATGACGTTTTTTTTTTCTTTTTTGTGCCAAGACAAGCAAAGGCGCGCCGCCGGTCGCTGACAGATAGGGCGGCGATGGTTTCCCCTCAAGCACAGAATGGTCCCTGTGGTAAAGCGCGCGACGCCGCAGATGGCAGAATCACGGGGGCAGTGTTGTCGGCCTCTGCCGACGAAAGTCGCTGTCTCTCAAGGTCAGTGCAGCACATCTAATTTTTTTCGGGTGGCAAGTCATTACTTCGCGTCCCTCCGCGCGGATACCGCCTTGGAACAGGCTTTGCAATGCTTCGTGTGTGTTGTTTTCAAAGCGGCGGCACTTCCAAAAGCAGTTCCCGTAGTCGCGGCGGAAGTCACTAGAACATGGCTATCTTTGACGCGCTTTTAGCCACCTCTCCAACTTAAGGGTGCGTTCCTAATTGATTACATGCGTGAACGTTCTTTTGTGGTAGCAGGCTCCCCCACTGCCGGAGCCGACTTCGCCTGTTGCGGCTTTCTGAAATGGGTGCTGGTAGCGTCGGTGGTGGTGGGATCTTAACAAAACGATCTACTAAAATCGTGAAGCTTCTCGAACACTGCTTCGCGGCCAGCGTCGAGCGTTGATAACCGTCCTTGCTGGTCAAACTCGAACACATCAAAATAAAAGAAGAAGCGGGCGTGGCACTATCTTGCTGTGCAAGAGGGTATATGCGGGTGTGTGTAAATCTATCGCCATTCAATGGAAGCACGAACTATTTATCACGACAACTCATTGATTTCGAGCATCCAACCATAGGAGAAGCGTATGTAGCCTTATCTACACAGGATTACCAAGGAGACGCTCGCCTTTCGAACCGTTTAGAGAAGGGGGCGGTACTCTGCCTCGGTAGACTGAAAATGGTTGAAGATGTAAACTAATATGCACTCTGCACATAGTCCAGGCGATCCATTGCTGCTGGAGATAAAACATACATGTCATCTCTTACATCTCATAAAGCGCACCCGCAGTAATGGCTGAAACATAACTTATGAGTTTTACTGAAGCATATCGTTAACGTCGGACCTACAAAAGCGGCGAGACAGCATAATTAAGCCATTCTACGCCGAAAAGTACTCTTTTATTTAAATTTTATTACAAATGCATCTTGAGGGGTCAACAACGCAATATCTTGGGTCAATTTTTGCACTAACGCACTTTTGAACGTTATATTGTTCTGCAGATTTCCGACATTTTAAAGCACGTTTAACTCTTTCCGGCAAAGTGTTCACCTACGGTGACCACCCTTTCAACATTTAGGCGCTGAGCCGTGCTCCCAATTAGGGTTGCAGAAGTTGCGCCTTTTCCTTTCCTCAACCTCTCCTCCTCCTCCTCCTTTCAACATTTTTTCGCATCGACATCTAGAGGTTGATCGAGCAAAGAAGTGTTTGCTTTTCCCTTTTAGTCTTTTCTGAAGATGCGCCAGATGGCGCTAGTTATCCAGGGCACTTTTAGGACGTTTAGGACTTCTAAACCACTCCAAGCTGAAGTTGAGGAAGTGGTTTATTTCCCGTCTTCACAACCCTTCCCAAGGGTCATGTCTCCTCCTCGCCGTTTTTAACACGAATGTGTTTTAGATGCGAAGCAGCTTTTGCTCGGGGCTGTGTCCGTCCACAGGCGACCGTCCGCTTTCTAACACCTAGCATAGCCATCTGTAACATATTGAGCGCGCGCTCGCGCCAAGGAAAAGTATTCTTCTTCTTGTTCTTCGACCGCCTTAGGTCGATTCCACGAAAGCTCGAAAAACTGTGTATACTTGATGTTTCCGATTTTCCTGATAATTTTGTATGTTGTGCACATATGACTGCACAGCACGAAATCGCAGTTTGTTTTCAAATAAAAATTTTTTTCATCACAGGAAAATTCGACAAGTGTCGCCGGTTGACGACCACCATTTTACGACGAGTGCGGTTTCGTAAATTCGCAATCATGCTGGCAGCTACTGAAGCTATATATTACAAATATCTTTCTTTTTAGCGGAAGTAGAAGTAAAGAGGAAATAGCTCTTATCATTTCATGGAATTCTGAGCAAATTATGTATTTTTAAAAATTCACAAAAAACGCTGCGTTTTTGAAATTCAGTCATATTTGGGACGCTATGGCTACTTCTGTGAACATCTTAGCTTGTTCGCATTTGCAGTATAAATAGGCCTTTATGTGAATAATGAGCCTCTGCATTTGTATTTCTCTAATAATTTTCAAAGTAATACATTTTCATGCTCAAAACACCAAAAAAACAAAAGTGCTCCGCTATTCAAAAATCTATAATAAAAAAAACCCAATCTCAATTTTGTTCAAAGTCCCCCAAAATGTTCTCAAATGACTGCAGAACGATATTATGAAAAAAACATTTTGCATCATTTTTATTAGAACAAAAACAGAAAAGGTCAAACATTGGGTTTCCAGAGCGTGGTGGCTACTGCGGAAAGGACATCTCTAGTAACAAGAGAATACAGTAACACGTCTTTTTTCTTCTCTGAGCTTCGTCAAACAACAGTAATGATCTATTGTCGGAAAGTGGGAACTGTTTTGTAAAGAAAACGATCGTTCCAATTAAATGCATTTGCGTGGTTTGCGACTTCACGCCAGTGTTAGACATCCCCCAGTCAACAGTAGACGCTTTCAGTTGTAGCCTCCTTTTCTTTCATCTATTTCAGTTGCGTATAATTCATATCTTGCATGTTAAAGAACGCATTCCCTCGATACGTCTCTTATGATGTTGTGCTGTGCCAGAATTGAGGGATTGTTATAAAAAGCAAGGTCTCTTCATCAATGGAAATGAATTTCTGGAGAGCGGTCGCCAAGAGGCTTGGTTTTTGTTGGCCCAAATGTGTACGTTGTCAAACCTTATGTGATCAATGCACAGTTTAAAAAGAATCGATTACGTGAAGATTGGTGGCAGCCGTTCTGACCACGGACAAAACACGTCTTGTTTGCATCGGATCTGCTTTGCTTTGCATGTCCTTGTATCTCCTGAAGCAGTGCTGGCAGATCTCGTCTGCCTCTTGAATTGAGCGCGCATCCTACTTCATGACCCTCCGCAAAAGAGACTCGATCCGATATCTTCTACACAACGAAAATTCTCTTTTTGTGCACCATGAGGTAGTCCGTACAAAAAACTCGGTCATGGCTATAACGCCTACCCATAGCCACCTTCAGAGCGTAGGACAGTGATCGCATCAAAGTGAAGGACAATTTGGATGCTTAACTTCAAGAAACGTTGGCTTGACTTCTATCTCAGGTGGTGTTTGGCTGACTGGCACAACCGTGCTCGTTGCTGTCGTCTGCTCAGGCGGGCGTCCATCGCGCGGCCCTTTGCACCTGTCCGCCTGACGCATGCTACTCCGTTTACACGAAGGCGTGTAGCGTGGGCCACTCGATCCGCCACACGATCCACACGGTGCGGATCCAGAGACCGGGCGGGAGAGCGACGAGCGGTGAAAAATGTATCGTGTAACGAACGCAATCGACACCCCAGCAGTTTCTCGTGCAGAGCGACAAAGCCTGGCAAACCATGTGTGGCTGCTGTGATTAGGTTACACTGCGGTACTCGCCGTTCCCCACGATCGCCATTTGCGATTTCTCACATTCTTACAATGCATGATCGACTCAGCTACACAAATTTCCCGTTTAGCTTCGTTGCTTTTATATAAGCACATTTACTAAAAAAATTATCCAAAGGAATGAAAATGTCCGTGCTGCCCGTCGACGAGGAAATAAGTGGTGTCGCAAATGCATTTAATTCGAACGATCTTTTTCATTACAAAACAGTTCCCACTTTCCGACAATAGATCATTACTGTTGTTTAGCGAAGCTCAGAGAAGAAAAAAGACGTGTTACTGTATTTTCTTGTTACCAGAGATGTCCTTTCCGCAGTAGCCACCACGCTCTGGAAGCACAATGTTTGACATTTTCTGCTTTTGTTCTAATAACAATGATGCAACATGTTTTTTCATAATATCATTCTGCAGTCCTTTGAGAACATTTTGGGGGACTTTGAACAAAATTGACATTGGGTTTTTTATTATAGATTTTTGAATAGAGGAGCACTTTTGTCTTTTTGGTGTTTCGAGCATGAAAATGTATTACTTTGAAAATTATTAGAGAAATACAAATTCAGAGGCTCATTATTCACATAAAGACCTATTTATACTGCAAATATGAACAAGCTGAGATGTTCACAGAAGCAGCCATAGCATCCCAAATATGACTGAATTTCAAAAACGCAGCGTTTTTCGTGAATTTTTAAAAATACATAATTTGCTCAGAATTCCATGAAATGATAAGAGCTATTTCCTCTTTACTTATACTTCCGCTAAAAAGAAAGATATTTGTAATATATAGCTTCAGTAGTTGCCTGCATGGTTCCGAATTTACGAAAACGCACTCTTCGTAAAATGGTCGTCGTCAACCGGCGACGCTTGCAGAATTTTCCTGTGTTGAAAAAATTTTTTATTTGAAAACGAACTGCGATTTCGTGCTGTGCAGTCATGTGTGCACAACATACAAAATTATCAGGAAAATCGGAAACATCAAGCATACACCGTTTTTCGTTCTTTCGTGGAATCGACCCTTAATGATGATACGTGCAGAGCACTTTAGGGGCCCGGCCTGCCGTATGCTGTCCTAGCTTGGCGTAACGCAGGCAAATCCATGTGTGCTGGCACGCGCTAGCGCGTTCGGTCTCTGTAAGGGGCTGGGTAAGAAGCTGTGGCCTCTGCCCATTACACTGCCTCAGCCATCACGTGATCGCCTCGGGGAAGAACATTCTGCAGACGCGCGATGAACCTGCGTGGCGTGCTCCAACAAGAGTTCGGGACGAGTAACAGCAACAGCAACTACAGCGAATTCGTGGTGTGCTCCACTTGCAAGGACGCGTTAACATCAGGCAAGGTGCCCGTGATGAACGGAACTGTAAGTCGTCCCATGCGCTGCTTCACATCCCCACATGGTTCTCTTTAGTAGGAGATGGTGTATTTTTTTCGTCGGTCTCTACCAAGTCTATGCTGACCTATTATATCACAGAAATACATCAGTGTAATGCAGATGACACAAAAAGCAGACGAAAATGTTTTGTTGGTTTGGATGAACTCATGTGGCATTCGAACCCACAACCTCTCGGTCCGCCAGAACAGGTGACGGGCGCTTTAACCCCTGGCTTCTGACACCCTTGCATGAGACTTGACAAATGCGCCTTCTCTCTCTTACACCCTCTTCCTTTCACAGTGACCTTGGGTGGCGTGGGGTGGTTCAGCCGCTTGGATTCCAAGTGCAGTTCTGCATCATGACACTAACGAGCACCGACAATGAGCGCTTCGTTAGTTTCAGGTTTCGGTGCAGTGAGAGATATGCCAGCGTATGGCGACTCGATGCCAGCGTTCCTTCGCACGATGGAATGCTGGCATCCAGGCTATAGTGTACTAGAACTGTCGAGTGGCGTGCACGCGCCTCGCCGCCTGATGCCTTACGCGTCGACCGTAGCGGCGGCGCTGCAGTCGCTCAGTACTGAATGCGCGCGGCGCCGCGCGCTAGAACTGCTGGGCGCGTCGGCGGCGCCCGGCTAATCGGCACTATTACTGATGCGGCTTTCGTTGCGTGTCTATCATTCTTAAGCGTAGGACTTGTCGTCGTAATCCTTGATGCACGAAACTTCAAAGCTTTTAATGGATGCTTGCTTCATAAATGTCTTTGTGAGATACTGCAAATCAGTTCTTGTAGCCGAAGTGATTGCTGAAAGGTACGCAAAATATAAAAATTAAAACGGGCTGATACCGACGGTGAAGGTTCACGATCTCGGTTTAATTGAGCCGAACTCATTGCTGGGCTAGTTAGTACATTACTCTCAATTAACTAGACGCCGAACGACCGCCAGGAGAAAGAGACAGAGGAAACAGAAAGGGCGCATGCCTTATTCTGATTTCTCCTGTTTTATTGCTTTCTTCTGGTGATAATTCGGCGTCTAGTTTATTCAGAGTAACTGAGCTGCTCTATTGGAATTTAACTGTGCTCAGAAAGCTGTGTGCTGATATTCTGCCGAAAGCACGCGGAACATTTACCGCGCTTTGGCAAAGCTGTGTGTGCGGTGCGTATCTTTACAAATGCGCTGTGTAAATGTGACTTTTTCGACATTACAAGTGCTCAAAGGTATTGGAAGTCAAAGGTGACTCCGCCGGTACAAATAACGGTCGTCCTCTGGGGCGTTGCATCTATATTTTTATTGGCGCCGGGTGGGGAGGTGAGACTGTACTACCCGTATTTGTGCGTGTAAATATATATGCACATATACGTATAGATAAAACATAATATAGCAAAGCGTAGAGCACCAGCGCCCCTCCTGGCTTTATATTTGACACTTTACAGATAAAGCAATGAACTTATAATACAAAACATTGTCAAACAGAACTTTTTGCAATGGCATCGATAGGTCAGGAAAAGTGCATTATAAGCTGTCCATTGAAAATGAGAACTGGTTGTAGTGAATTTAGGCAGGATAACCGACGGGCTATATTTACATCTGCGCATTTTAAGATGCTTGATATAAGCCCTGATGCACGAACTTTGTGCATCAGAGGTGAACGTGCTCCGATGCATAGTAACCACGGAAGCACGCTGTTGAAACAAGATAGCCTTTCGGCATTCAAGAAACAGAGCAAAACTGGCAGAACTCAGCCGTCACTAATTATATGTTGTGACAGAGTTATTCGTACTCAGGTTACTCATGAAACAGTCGAGAGCATTGGAGCTCATATAAGGATCAATGCTCTGGATATCGTAGAGACTGCCGGCAGAAGATGGTAGGCTTTCGTAGCTGGTTTGTTATTTCTTCATAGTCACTTATAGTGTAGCGCGGCTCGAAGTGTTGATTGCAAACCGCACAGCAATCAGTGAGCAGCTAGGTGGAAAATCCGATTGTCACCTTCTTTGGGGGCCGGCAGGCTCCAAAAACAGGGAATATCTCGGCGCAATTTTGGCACGCCTGCATATTCACTCGTGCACAACGGAGCGTAGCAGGCGTTGAGACACCGATAAAAGCTCAGTAATGTATTAAACGCGCTCAAAACGCGCAATTACACGCTTTCGTAGGCTGCGACGCGCGCGCGCCAAATGCAGACGCTCTCCACAGCTTCAGTACAAAGTGACTACAGCGCCGCCGCTACGATCGCCCGTCGGAGCATCACCCGAGATGCGGCGCGGCCGCTTCGTTCGTTCCACTGCCCCCTTCTAGTACACTGTATCCAGGCGCCCTATACACCAGAGCACGCCTGTCTTGCACCCAGGCTGCTGGCGAGCCGAGCGGATACTCTCGCACCCAGACGCCGGGCTGACCGGGGCTGCCAAAGCGCGCGAGGGCTGCACCAAGTAAACAGGCTAGCTGCAGTTCTGAGGCTTTAAAGTGCGAAAAACTAGCCGTTCACGCCGCTTCAGCGTATAAGAGCTCGTCTCGGCACTACTGCGTCGTCTTTGGATGCCAAAACAAGCAGCGCAACAAATGGATATTAGCGTTGTCTGCGACGATTACGACGCGCCACGGAAATAGTGCCGGTGCGGTGTTTTCAGCTTCGCCGCGAGTGGATAACTGTGATTCCAGCAAAAAAACTACGAGCCGAGTGAAAATGCGCGAGTAAGTACACTAATAGCGTGTATTTCTGCAGTGTGATGCCCACCTATTTCATTTTGCGAACCTAATTTGCGTGACACGCAGCTGGGTTGAAGGCAGGCGAGAACTTTATGTCGGGGTGCACTTCATACCTTTGAGCGTTTCCTTTGACGAAAATCTAGTGCAAAGTAGGGCTTTCAAGCACAAGCAATCAGCATGCTTTGCCACTTTCAAAGTAGTATTAAGCTTTAGTGCTTTGATGGCATCCACGCCTTCGAGATTTCGTCTTCAAAAGGTAATAAATGGCACGGTGCTCCTCAACAGCTGGCCAGAATTTCGTGCTTTCATTTCAGTGTTTGATGTCCCCAAATTTATTTGGACACGAGGCATCCAGCTGCACCTAATACATATATTGGCACGTAAGTAAACAGTACTCGCGCCAGTGTCCTTTACGTCGCAGGCGTAGCTAACCGGCTTAACTAAGAGTAGCACAGTTCGCTTGTAAAGCACCATCGTTACAGGAATAAAATAGCGCAGGGTAGCTTCCAAACGGGATCGCTGAACGATACTTCAGGTTATACCTCTCTGATAGCACGCTTTTGTGAGCAAGACGCATTATTGTAAGAGCGCCGTGAACCAAAAATTACGTTCCGCGAAACTACCCGTAAAGCGTACTCTAATTATTACGCGATGCATGCTGAAATGATGAGCTTTCACAAACTTTGTGCACAACTTGTAATATGGGGCAACAAAACATCGTTTCACTCTTTCGCGAGCTGCACTGCAATTACGATTCACGCGTACTACAGCGAGAACGTTTTTTTTTTTACAAATGAAACAGCGTACATATCTGAGGAGGTTGCTTCCGCAGCCCACTCAGCACGTACTGGTATACATTGTGGACTTGCATGAGGATGATGTTCTTGATGTCCAATAAAATCAGCGAAAATGTCCCAGGCTAGAAAAGACGCGAAACACGCCTCTTCGACGGGCTGAGTTTCGGAAGTTTCACGTTTGCTCTGTGTAGCGTCTGCTGGCGTGGCAGCCCCGCGCGGTGTGTTTCGTCGCGTGTGCGATAGATGGCGTGACGCGCGATGCAAATATGGCGATGCGCATGGAATTCGCTGTGTTCTGGTCTATAGGCGAGCGGGAAGCGGAGTGCCTGCCCACGATTGCGGCGCAAGCAGGCAACTCTGCCTCTCGCGTTCCCGAAGCGCTGTGTGGTATATGCATGAGGCACAAGCCTAGGTTACCCTGTTACTTGGAAGCGCACACCTTGGCGTTTCTCTCCTCGAATGACGACGCTTTGAGGGAGTGCATAACGACTACCAGTGTTTATTATGTGTTTTATGCCGCCATTTCTGCGTGGGATTCCCTATATGCTGTGTCCAGGTACATGTTAACAATTTCAGCTACTGCAAGGGTTAAATCATGGACATGGCCGTTAGTTTTCAGCATGGAGATGTGCCACCAGGCATCAATGTGGGTGCATCCGCGTCAAACGGTGCTATAGGTGCGAAACACCAACGAACATTGTGTAAGCTCTCCTATATCGATCAACGATAAACAGTCTGTAAGGATGTGTATTTTCTTCCCTGAAGATACGTTTCACTTTCGTGTTATACCGACACATACGACAGAGCGATCACCCACGTTTTTTCCTTAAGAAACAATTGTGCAATGTCAGCACTAAGTGTTGAACCTAAAGGAACACACGCTTCTCGGAGGCACGCTGTTATCTCGGAAACGCCCAAAAATGGAAACTGTTTGATTGCACACGACTTTCATCAGTGTCCAGGCAGAACAGGCAAAGTAAATGTAACTGGTAGCAAAGCTTCCATAGAAGCCCATACGTTCAGAACATGGCAGCTCATCAGCTGCTCAGAGGCACCCTAGCTGCTCATGGGGTATAAGCACCATTTGTGTGGGGAGGAAACACTTCCGGCGGAACAAAAAATAAAGCGGATGTGACGCAACATTCGGTGTTTAAGTGACGTCATTTTGTATTCGCTAGCGCGAAACTTGATCAAAAAATTGTTTTCGTAGGCCCCTGATCGCTAGGGAGTCGGGTTATGGCGAGCTGGCGAGTAAATGACTAGTGCGCTTCAAGTCAACGCCAGCTAAACTTATATCGACTCATGAGTAGGCAGTTGTGTTTAAGTGCACTGGCGTTTAATTCGCCTTGGTTTTACTAGGAAGCTTATTCTTGGAACCTTTAATCCGCGTTCGTGGCATCTTCCGCAGTGGGAATAAAGCAACCAGCAGTGTATCCCTCACAGTTGCAGCGTTTCTTATTTGCTTCGCACATGCGCAGGTTTTAAAGTGCACGTTTCTTGTGGTGTACTTCAGTTTAATCAAGAAGAAATGACGCCTAGTCACATCAAAATTATGACATTTCAGTTTTATTCAATGCTCTCAATAACGCAATTTTATTATACTTGACACAATGAGTGTGGTAATATGTACAAAATATGCCCGGGCACTACGTGCACTATGTTTTGCCTTATGCTCTGATAAATTACCGTTACATGTAACGTATACAGGTATGTCAATCGTAGAGCGATACATAACTTGGCGATATCCTCACCCATAGCAGGAATAATAGTAGGCACTGCGTGTTCACGAAGGAAGCCGGGCTGCAGTAATACTGGTTTGCGAAAATCCAGAGAGCACAGTATTCTGAACCTTATCGGTTTAGCGGTTTCTTATCTAGAAGACATGGGTTGCAAGGCGTACGTGTGTTGCTGTTGCGTCCTCGCACATCACGTAGTTCCCGTGGGTACCGAAGCAAAACTCTGCGGTAAATGTTATCCCCATCGTCCCGTTGCCCGTTGGGCACTCTCCTGAACACGTTCACCAAAGATGAAACGCACTTCACGACTCCGCGCACAGCAAAAATAAATTCTCACGAAAATAATTCAGAGAATGCGTACATGTGCGGAACACCAAAAAACATGAGGGGCGGGTAGTCGGAGACGAAGTTTACGAGCACACCTTTTCAGAAATGGCAAGGGCTGCTCTGAACAATAATTGCGTGCACGTGTCTTCAGAGGGCGCTAGGAAAAAGGTTTTTCGTAATAATTAGACACCGTCAAAAATATTTTCACATTGATTTTCATAATATTGTTCGCGAAAAACATGTCTCACTTGTTAAACATTAAGATTGCTTTGTCCTTGTATAAAACTTGGGTTTTTGCTATTAGTGTTTGTTCCCTCCACCCCTAGCCGCACTTCAATTGCAGCACCAATATCCCCTTGGTTCCGAACCAATCGCTGGCAATAGGTTCTGAACCGTTATCTGCTGCGAGATCTATTGGATCTGCGAGACCTATTTGGATCGACCTTGGAACGGGTGTGTGATGACTGGAAAAGAAGGGCTGGAGACAATTCCCAACGGATATTCCTCGTATATGAAACAATAGAGAGCTCATTGCCTCATGACGTCACGGGAACAGAATACTGGCGTCACAAATTCTGCCATAGAGGCGGGAAACGCCTGGACAGAATTATGCGTTGGTTATTTGTATTATCAAACATTGTTCAGGGGCCCATTAAAAAGGGGTGATAAACCGCCCCTCGCGCTGGGCCTGAAAAACACCCTGGAGTGAGTCGGACCCTTCCCAGGAACATATAGCCGAAAGAATTTTTCGAAAAGCTAAAACAGGACTGCAGATATAGCGATCGCTATATTTACCCTCTCAACTCGCTTCATTCCGCAGGAGAGAGGGAGCGCCGTGCAAGGTGCCCCGCCCAGTGCATTACGCCACATCGCTTCAATGTTATGTTGTTTCCTTTCCGCGTAACTTGGCGGTGTTGGCGGCTGCTGCTGGAAACATAGTTCCTGTCAGCTGCTTCTCGCTGGGCGGCGCGGTCTATCGCGTCTGGATTCTAAGCGCTGACGCGATCTGTTTGCATTGATACTGTCGTTACTTCGCTTATGTCGCATTGACACATATACTTCGCATTAGTACTGTCGTTACTTCGCTTCGTGTCTCCGCTTATGTCGTTTTTCCATCAAATCAAAATTAAACTAAACGGAAAAGCCGGTAAGCCCTCGATGTAGCCGATTGGCACGACATGTACACAATTATATTCTTTTAGATAACGAACTGGCCAAAGCGGCCTGCCTCAACACACGGAATAAAATCCCGTGCTTAGAAAACGCGACGCGAAACAGAAAAAAATAATCGCCCGCATCTTCCCACGGGGGGACTCAAGTAAATGCCTCGCAGAGTGGTGGGGGTATCGCGTGTATGCTGCGTAATTGGGTATGGTTTGGGAATGGTTAATTGTTACACGATGCGCAAACCAAGTACGACTTGAACGGCTCCAGCGTGCTCGGAGTTCCGGGTCCGCAGCTCGCTTCAAACACTTGCGTTATGCGTCGTATGCTCGTCTCTTCGCAGCCTTGTGTTCTGCGTTGCTTGCTGTTGTTGACGCCGACGACAGTGAGGGTGAGGTAACGTTTCCTTCAACGAGTGGTGGGACGCTGATTGAAGGTAATGTTGCTTTCATCGCATCTACTCGAGTCAAGCAAAGCGTCAAGTCAAGCGAAAGCCAAGACGCCCTTGACTGAATTCCGAACGTGCGCTCCGCCGCTTATATACACACCGCCCGAGTTCCAGGGAGAGGAGGGAGGAGGACAGGGAGGGAGATGAGAGGCTTGCTGCAGGCACGACACGAACCGAGCATGCGCAGTGGGGGTGTGGACGGCGCCGTGCTGCGCCGCAGGTGCGACTAAGAAATGCTCCGCATTTAAAAAAAAACGATCCTTTTTAAGCGGACGCTGTGAACGGGAGGAAACGAGATAAAATGCCCTTCAAACTTCGGACGGCTAGAGCCCGCCAGCTCGTCGGCGGGAGAGAGGAAATCAGACAATCAGACGCGTCGGAATATAAGGGAGATTTGAGTAAGTGTCGCGAAGTATTCGCGTGCGAAAGAAAAAAACCAAGCAAAAAAGAAAGAAACGCTAGAAGAGAGTCGTTTTAGGCTGGCCACAGCAGCGTGCGGGGTGCCCAAGCAAAGCCGGCATGGGATTACCTTGGCCTTGTGAGGGCCTCTTCTGAAGTGCTAGCTGTGTCGGCCATGTGTGCGCGTTCTGTGGCTGCCCAAGCCGCTGTACCTGAAATGCGCGGTTTCACGACGGTGCAATATGCCTTACTGCGTGTGGGATACGGTGTGACAATGTCCCGGCGACTCAAGCGAGCCTGCCGCTGCGTATTTTACCGAGCAGATGATGGGCACGCTGCGTTCGCGATACCATCGGGAACACAATGGCAAGTACTACTTATGTTCAATCTGTTCGCGCGTCCTTATCGTCGCTCAGGTAGGTGTAGGTGTCGTTCTGCACATTGCGTCGCGTGTGAAGTGCAATTAAAAATTGAAAAAAAAGAAAGGAGAGTCATTACCCTAACATAGCGACGATGTGTAATGCGTGTTTAGAAACTCCTCTGAATATAGCACATGCTTCGCGAAGCTAGCTTATTCATGCGCGAATGCGCCTTGAAAAAAGATGTTTGTACAACATAAATTGCTTCCGTGTGATAAAGCATAAAAGAAGCAGAGTGCTTTTAAGGAGTATACAGTAGAGCAAAAAAAAATGCCGCTGTTATCACGCTGTCATGTGATGAAATGTGCATTGAGGCCAAATTTGTTTTCTGTTTATGCTGTTTTCATGCTTGATTCTCTTGTTTTGACCCTCCGTCTCGATGTCAATTTGTGCGCGTTGACATGTGGCATAATCGTCACCAAATTATGACCATATGATGAAACATAATTATGGCCATATGATGTGACAGACATCCGCTTAGTGACAGTGTGTGTTGTCTGTTGTGGAGAACGTGCATTTAATGGTATTGTCACTCATTTAGTCACATATCAGCACTGGAAACTTGCCAGGGTTACATATGCATATTTTATAGCTTTAGGAGATGTATTAGTTGTGCAAGGCTATTAAATCACATTGATTAGTTGAACCTTTTGAGAAGTCAGTTGCTACTGTTGAAACCACCTTGTTGAATCACCTTGTATCTTCCCTCTCGTTATTTTATTTTGATTATGTTTCCATAGTATTTATGATCTGTACATAGTATCCTCACTGTTGACACAATTTCTGACAAGGTGAAACTCTGGTATTGTGTCCAGGTCTTCTTTTGTTTCTCATTACATGTGCGCTGTTAGTTTTTGTCCATGAATCAATACCAAGTCGCCCAATATTCAGCCCTAAACAGAGCAGCTGTGGTGATCAAGAATTGAGTGTCCAACGTGTTTTAAATACAATGTGAACCTCACTAACTTTCACACCCCTTTACACCATAAAGCTAACTTGAGTGACATCGAAATGTAACCCTGAATGGCGGTACACAGGACAAGAGTAACACTTATGGTGTTGTTCGCATTTCCTTACCTTCGTGTATTTTTCGCCTGCCTAATTTAAGTGCAAAGTTTACAAGGGACAACTTAGCAGCCCCAAGATTTTGCATTTGTTTCATGTTTTGTTAAAAGACCTGCAATACGTATTGTGAAGTCTGAGTCCTTGGCGAGGATGTTATGTCTACTGCGACACGGAGAGTGAAATCCGTGACTTCAGCCGGCAGACGCCCCGCCCACCGACGAGAGTGAGAACCGGCCTCTGTTTGAAAAGAGGGCGTCTGAGAAAACGGCAACTTCGCACTCCGCTTGTAGAATTTTTGCGGCGCGCATGACTGCAATATTTGGCTGAGCAGTTCATAGCCGTGTCAGGTTTCCGCATGGCATGGCAAGAACTTTATTATGGTCCAGAGAAACTGCGGCCTGAGGGCAAAGCCCCCAGGCTACGTCGGTGGCTCCGCCGACATCGGCATCGGTAGGCCAAAGGCTTCCGCGATGGCGTGAGCTCTCCGGACGGCCAGGAATTGATCTTGGAGGACTTCACTGGTTATACGCCGACTCCAGCCTCCCTCACTGTTGAGATCCGAGGTCCCTCGGTTGGGCCACAGCCAGAACATATGATCAAGTAGACACGAACTGTGTCCACAACGTTTACATGCGGCGGGGAAATCCCCGTAAATTTCGTTAAGCACAAAGGGTGTGGGATAAGATTTGGTTTGACTCAACCTGAATGTGACGGCCTGAGCTGGGGTAAGCTCATGATGGGGGGGGGGGGGGGGGGGAGGAAAGAACTCTACTGTCCCTATAGTGTGAGGTGATCTCATGAAAAGTGCTAAGAGCTTTCCGCAGGATGTGTTTTATCAACAAGCCCAAGGGGTGCTTCATGACCCCTTTAAATAATTTCATGGCGATTTCTGAAGCATATAATACAGTAACAAAGTGGTGGCAGGAATGAATTAGGGCATTTTTCAAGACACCAAACAATTCGCCTGGTGCGGAACCGATAACGCGCTGTGAACTGCGCTCCGGTGATGCTAAGGCGGGCATTCGGCTTTTGTCGTCTGCTAGGGTCTGGCTAGAACAGCAGCATTTGGGCAATAGTTCGCTCGCCTCACGCGGCGTTTCTCGACTACTAGCTGTATTTTCTTCTAATGATAGTTATTTAGGTGGCTGCTAGAACTACAGGAGGTTAAGAAACGTAAACATATAACGTATCATATATACGCACAGCCATCGCGGTCAGGATCATGCCCCGAGTTTCGTAGCGTCACTCTCTGCGCAGGATGGCGTTGAGAGATCTTACGTGAAAGCGGGAACGTTCCGCCAAGCGAATTAAAGAGAGACTACGCTGCTTGTAAGCGACGCGCGATCATTAAAAGTTACGTTGTGTAAACAGGCTTGATATGAACGAAAATTGACCCCTCCCACTACCAATTGTATACACAAAACATTTTGCCGAGAAAATAAATTGATAGCTTCATCGACCAGCAGGTTATTCCACATTATTTCATAGTTGATTTTATAAATCCCTGTTGATGTAAGATTCGCGATGAAGTTCGCGATACCCTCAGCAGTGACGGTGATGAGAGCCTGAAAGGGAAGGGTAGGTCGGGAACAAAATCGCACATTGGAACAATTTCCCTGGCTAAATACAGCATGGGCTGCGACAACTAAAACAAAACCAGGGGGTGTTACTCTTCGTATACTTGCCATTGGTTCTTAAATTCAGTGTGTGTGTGTGTGGTGTGTGTGTGTGTGTGTGTGTGTGTGTGTGTGGGTGTGTGTGTGTGTGTGTGTGTGTGTGCGCGTGCTGTGCTTGGCCGCGCATGCTTGCTTTTCGTCTATTCGCTCGTAGTGCGCAATGCGTTTGAATGCACGCAACACGCATGCGCGAGAAAAAAAAAACAGATGATTTCAAGAAAAACTTGGCAGTAGGCTAGTTGGTTAAACATTATTGATGATTTTTGCGCAAACTTTACAAAAAGTGACTGGGAATAGAGTAAGAGCACACAAACGGCACATATGAGCGCAAACTAACAACTGTTTATTAGAACTATGGAATGAAATATATACGGTAACCCACGCATGCGCAACGCTGCCCTAGCTACGACGCCCCCTACTCTCCTTTATCATCTTGATTTCCATATCGGTGAGCGCAATAGAAGGCGCGCTTATACACTCGCCCTCTGCTGCCGTTCTGATAATGAAGGCTTCGACGACCTCCCTTTTGGTGCGGTTGCTCGACGTGTGCAAAATGTCCGTTTCTTCAAACACAGGATGACACGTGCACCTGCTGCAGTGTGTCGCCAGATGCCCCGGAGCTTGCAGGTTGCCAGTCACTTTTTGTAAAGTTTGCGCAAAAATCACCGATAAGATGAATTCAACTCACAGCAGAACACATATTTGGTCTGGTCTTATGGTACGTTTCTGAAAACCGATTTTTCCATATAATGCGGCGTGCTACACGTTCATCAATTGAGCAGAAGGGAAGGATGCAAAGCGTGTTTATGACTAAACTACATAAAAGTGCACTGTAACGTTTAGAAATGAACGAACAGTGAAATGAAAAATAGAACACAAGGAAATGCATAGGATCTTTGGTGTATAAAACATATAAGGGACACGAGGTAATTATTTAGTGCAACACAGACCAAGGTGCCGAGGAACGTTTGATGTGACAGAGTGATAACAATTAAATGCAGGCGAAATTTCAATGCATGGCAAAAACACTAAGACGCTGAAATGATCTAAAACGGAATAATAATGCGAATATGAGCATATTGTTATGAAAGTATGGATTTATGTACAGACGAGACGAAATGATTAAAAGCAGAATGAGCATAACTGCGGGTTAAGACCAGTCCGGTTCTCCCTACCACACAACCACAGTCCAAGCGCCGGCTCTACTACTCTTCCTCTTCTTCTGCAAACCGCACAATCGCGCGTTTCCCTTACATTTTCCCCTGGGACAGACGAAGCTCACCGAGCGAACTAAATATGCCTATGGTGGTACTGCTTGAGGCGAGCCACTGAACACTTGTGTAACGCGCGAAAGCCGGTTACTTGGCGTCACTCGGGCGACAACGTAGGTTACGTCACTTAAACGAGAGACTACGACGAATGGGCCTGAATAGCTGGCTAGAAACTTCCGGTACAGTCCTTTTTTCGAACAGGAGTCCACAGCCAAACGTAGTCACCAGGAGAAAAACTTACAGGCATATGCTTGGCATCGTAGCGACTCTGCATTTGTTCTTGCGAGAACAACGTTCTAAGGCGCGCAAGTCGACGTGCTTCTTCGGCACGACACAATATCTGAGCGATGGAAAGATCTTTCTGGTAAGTGAAAGGTAGAAGAATATCCAGAAAACTCTGAGGGTTCCGTGCATAAAGCAGGAATAAAGGTGCATACCAGTAGCTTCATGCTTGGACTGTATTGTATGCGTAAGTCACGAAAGGCAAAATGGCGTCCCAATTCCTGTGGTCAGCATCAACATACATCGATAGCATATTCGTAAGAGTACGATTCGTTCTCCCAGTGAGACCGTTAGTTTGCGGATGGTAGAGTGCAGTGACGATAAGAAGAACCACAAGGGGCAAACGTTCTTCAACAATGTCGGCGATAAATCGCCGTCCACGGTCACTGATGACTACGCGTGGAGCACCGTGCCGCAGTATGACCCGTTCTAGGAGAAAAGAAGAACGGCGGCCGCCGAGGCAGATGTACTGCCTCTGTTTCTGTATATCGAGTTAAGTAATCCACGCCCACTATTGCATATCGGTGGCCGTATGAGGTCTTAGGAAGTGGTCCGAGCAAGGCGATGCCGACTTTTTCAAAAGGAGACGTCGGCGGTTAAATTGAGTTGTAACTAATCTGCCGGAGCAGTCGTGGTTTGCTTGTGGCGCTGACAAACAGCGCTTGTGGCGCTTACGTACTGTTCTGTGGTTTTCCAGATTTTCGGCCAGTAAAACCTGTCACGAAATCGGTATAGCGTACGTGCGACACCAAGATGACCGGAAGTGATGTCATCATGCATAGAACGGAGAACGACTGGCCGTAAGCTCTCCGGCACACTACAAGCACGGAAGACCGTCGGCTGAGTAGTTTCTCTGTATAGGAAGACGTTAGAATTTGGAAAACGCTCTCCTGAGGAATTCTGTGCAGCTTCCAGTAAGGATTTCAAGGCAGGGTTGCATTGTTGCTCGCTCTTGAAGTTGCTGAGATCGGGAAAGTCGGACGAGACAGAAACTGAATAGACATCAAAGTCATCGTCGTCAGCATCGGTGTGCACTGAAGGAAGGCGGGATAGGCACTCGGCATACCTGTGACATCGTCCGCTGTTATATGTCACAGAAAAGCTGTACTATTGGAGGCGCCACGCCCAACGAACCAACCGGCAGGACTGGTCGTGGAGTCCAATGAGCCAGCATAGTGAATGATGATCAGTCACTATGGTGAACTCTCGGCCGTTGCAGATGCGCTCGGAACTTCTGAATGGCGAAGACGACTGCTAAGCACTAGAGCTCAGTGACGGTGTAGTTCTTCTCTGCTCTGGTCAGTGTCCGACTGGCGTAAGCTACGACATGCTTTAGGCCGCTGCAGATTTGGACGAGGACAGCACCAACACCAAGTCCACTAGCATCAGTATGCAATTCTGTAAAACCTTCGGGATCGAAATGCGTCAGGATAGGTCCTGAAGTGAGCAAAAATTTCAGCTGTTGAAATGCAGCCTCACAATATTAACCCACTGCACTAACACAAAACAGAAAACAGTTAGTTGTATATTTGATGACATCTTGCACAAATGTTCCTGAAATGCTATACACGTTCACTATTGCTAAACAAACTGAAAAAGCAGATTTAGCGGAGTAGGTAGCACATTGGACTAAAAACAAGGACATATTATTTGGTACTCGACCACTAGTTGAGACTTAGCTGGTGGCAGCGGAATGCAGGCGATAGTCCGTTTATGCTGCGGCACATGGCATTTCAAGAAAAGCGCGTTGCTCAGCGGCCAAGTGAAATCAGCCAACAACACTACTTCTCTTTCACCGCGAATACAATGCCCAGCTGTAAGATACTGTCAGAGAAGGTAGGATGGTATACCAGTACACTGAGGCCCTTTTGTGTGATAAACACAAAACAATAAAATTTTGCATAAGAGAAACTTACTGTGCTGAAGGCTCACACAAAAAAATGTCTTCTTGTGTCGCATGCCTACAATTCAATTTTCTTTGAGCGATTTTCCGATAGGTAATTATAGAGGTAATACATAAACACGAAAAGCACTTTTGCAGCTGTACTGCATATAATTTCCACGCTCTTAACAAACACTCTGGGCAGAATGGAAATGGTCCCCCTGAAGTTGCCGATGGAGACTTCGCAGAGAGAAGATTCTGTAGCTGTTAACTCCTTCCCGGTAGGCAAACGCGCCAGTTGTGGTCTTTTCGAAACTCCGAAAGCATTTCCGTCCTGAAGAAAGACAATGGAAAACTACGAATTCAAACGAGACAAATCACGCAGCCGCTTCTCCAGAAGTAGCTTCGTGGTCGCGACACAGTGCAAGTGGTGTTATATTGAGTCTCAAAAGCGCTTATGTAAACCATAACAAGTAATAAACAGGCGAAAAATGCAATGTACATTTCCAAGTACGCGGCCAGCTCAGAGACGCTGAACTATGAGTCTCAAGTGCGTTATTTTTTCTGCTTCCTGGAACAATATATAAACTATCACATCTGGCTCTTCCCGATTCAGCCATACTTAAAAATAATACCTGTTGCCCAATTGCAGTGAAGCTATGTGTGGGTGCGCGCACTATAAATGGAAACCGGCACGCAAACCGCATGTTCATCTTACATTTTACAGGGAAAGCTCTTATGAGATCACAACAACGGCCGCTTTTGCGCCGTAGTTGCCCGCCCCCGCCGCCTGTGTCCCTGACCGCTATCGCGAGAAATAAGAAAATACATCCAGGATGGAACGGGGGTTCGAACCTGGGACCTCTACGTGGAAGCCCAGTATTCTTCCTCAGAGACATCCCGGTGCTTATAACAGCCCATCAAAAACACCCTATACAGGTTTCACGTCGCGAAGGAACCACGTTAACATATGTAATATAGCGTGGTAGAAGAGTAAAATAACAACCAGGCGTCAAACAACGCGGGTTCTGTAACCAGGTGTCCCACAATGCGAATTACGGAACGAGTGCGTTTGTGAATGCTTCAAACCTTACAGAGGACTCTGCCATAATTGTTCATCTTCACCAGGCACAGCATCAACAAAGTGCACGTAATGCTTTACCGATGTTTAGCGGGTACCACGGTTCTCTGCAGAATGACGAAAAATGGTAGAGTGGCTGCTTCCCTACTTCACAAAAATTACGATTATTTATAGTATAGCAGGACTCCTTGAAAGTGCAGTTATTTTGGTTCCCAAGGTAGCCCATAAGGCCCTCATGATCTATTTCCTCAGGGTCTCAATAACGTTCTTTCCGCTCTCCCTCTCTTTCTCACGTTAAGCTGGTTTATATGCGTGGTGGGAGAGTGCAAACAACCACCGGGCGTTCATACGATGCGAATTACGTAACTCGAGAATCATTTAAAGCTTCCAACCCTTCAAATAGGGATGAGCCATAATTCTTCATCGTTATCAACCGTCGCATCAGCAAAGTGCACATAATGCCTCACCGATGTGTAGCTGGTACCTCGCGTCTCCGCCAGAATGACGAATAATGCCGTAGTGGGTGCTTTCGAACTTCAAAAAAATTATGATTGATGGCGTAGTGGGTACCTCTCCAGTGTTCTTGTATTAGTAGACCCAAGAGAGTTTATACAGGCTCTAGAAATGTACCGCTCTTCCAGCTTTTGCTGTGACTGTGCTGCGCTTTCCGCTCAGGCCCGGCGTCTTTCTTTAGAACGCGGAGTAAAATTGCGGAACTCGAAATTGAAGTATCCGTGCACCATCGCATGATGCGCGAAGGGTACGTGCCGTTAAACATCGCAGCGGCAATTGCGCACAACAAGCAAACACCGCGAATACTGCACAAACCAGCTCATGCTTGCGTCCATGTAACGATTCAAGACGAAACTTTAGAGATCAAGGACGGCTGCTTGCACAGGCTCCGATATGGCGGCCGGAGCACAGCTGCTGAAGCGTGAAGGTTAGGGGGGGGGGGAGGGGGACATGGTGCTTCGCACGCTGCATTGGCTCCTTAGTTTTATGAAAAGCTCTTGGCGCTAGCACCAAGGGCGCTTTCAGTTGTGGCGTGTAGGCCGGCTTCAGGAGGAGTCAAGATGGCGGCGCTGGCCTCATTAGGCGTCCCACCAGAGCGTCGGTCATTCCGGAATACTGACAAACACCAACGTGGTGGTTTTTAATTCGAAGAGGTTGGACGATTCAGTGTATCACAGGCACGCCGCCCTTATAAGTGTTTAGGAAAATGTAAGCCGTTCGGATACTGCGAACGGAGCCAACCGTACGAAAATTCATAAGTAAAGCTCTTTCTTTTCAGGAACAGGAGGGGCGCATGTTATCCCTTTACCCTTCATTTTAAACTACCACTACGTACTGAACCTATGCGTGATTTTGCGAACCACTGGGACGGCATCGGTAAATAAGCACTGAACTGTATTACCATAATTTAAATATAATTCGTCAAAGACTACTTTTAGCGTAATTATGATGGCTGAAAGTTTCCATTAAGTCGCTTACACCCTTGTACAAACTACACACACGCCTTTCAGATTGATGTGGATGTTGTGCATGGCTTTGTGAGTTTTGCGTCAGACATCCGGAGTTACCCCGAGCTTAACAGCTAATCTGGTAAAACCTGGAAGACGCTTGAGTTTCGTCATCAAAAGTGCAAGGTGATAGCGTAATCGGGGCTCGTTCGCATAGTCTTCTCATTTGCTTCCCACTCATCGCTTCGTGGAGGACGCCTCGACTGCACCGCTAGAACAGAAACGTCTGGGAGCGTAACATTGACCTCTTTGCTCTTTACGGAGCACCTTATCACTTGTAAGCTGAAAAAGCTGCGAAGCTGTGGCTAAAATGCGCAAGCGAAGACCACGTAAAGAATAAAGTAGTCAAATGAGCGAAGAATTAGTTCTGTAAACGAGGTCAAGTGTATTCGGGAAAATGGTGTGATACACTTAGATTCAAAGTTTACTTGGTTTAAATCAAAATCGTTAGACACCTTTAAAAATGATCGCCTTTGGCAGAACGACATACAGCCATTCTTTCCTAACCACTCCAAAGAGTGTCAGGGCTGTAATTCGTATTCATCTTTTTTCTGTGAGAACAAAGTTGCTCCTATTTCGAAGGGACAGCCGTACTGATGCTTTGCTCATTCTCTTTCTCTCGCCCCTATTAGCCGTCACCCCTATCTAGAGTAGAAAACTGAACATCCTCTAGTTAACCTCACTGCATTTCCTGTGTTATCTATTTGCATGCAGACCTCCTCTAGAATGTGTAGCGTTGGAAATATTGTGCAATGAACGGGAAGCTTTCATTTAGAAGCCTTCCATGTGTCTCTCACTGTAGCTACTGCGTTGCTGAATGTCTCAGACCCTGAGTGGGAAACCTCGCTATAAGAGGGTGCACTCCGGAACCAGCTCGATCTGGTCACGAGAGCCCGCAGGGAGACCACGGGTCTAAGGGTGCTGTACTCAGGACTCGACCCACGACCAGGACCCACCACACACAATGCTGTCTGTGTTTTTCTTTTTAAATAAACGTTTTCTCTCACCATTTCTGAGACCATGCCGCAGTAGAGCAACAACGTTGTGCGCCCGTGACACCGTACTTTCGAAGCTCCTAGACACTACGCGCTGAAGCCGGTTTTCCACCCCATGAGCTTACCACCGTCGCTTTCCGAACGTATGAACCTCATGAACATCTTGTACCGGTGCAACTACAGCAAGGAGTTGGTCGGAGCAAAGAATTGCAGGAAGACGCTGACCCGCCCAAAATGTCGGGGAAAGAAGACGTAAATGTACAACCAGGCAACGACGCTCCCGGGGACGCACCAACGCGGAGCCATCGTAGGAAGTACAATCGTGTGGTATAGGACTCGTCGGGAAGAAGAAACGCACCGCCTATCCGTCGTTCTACGCTAACCCAATATGCTGCTGTCGCGAAAGCGCTCTTGCGTTTGACGGCTGATTTAGCAGTGCCCCTAGCAAGATACAGAATGAGGACAAAACAGCGGGAGGTTAGTTACAAACGCCTAAAAATCATTTAGAGGAATTTCACAGGATATTTTCGCGGTGTTTCATTAAGCTCTTTGCTGACTTCCGAGTGAGAGAAGATCCGCGATTTTCTGCACAAAACTGCAATCGCGAGCGCTTACGCTGATACATTTAGGAAATTGAAGTCCAACGCACAGCCTCATATTTATTGCACCTCGTTGTTCTTTGTGTTTCTTTACTGTCGCGATCATTGATCTTTTAGTGTCACATTATTTTTGTTGATGCTTCAATTGGCGTCCACTCTGCTTCACCTTCTGAGGCAACAAACATCCTACCACCAAATTATTCGGTGTTATTTCGGCAGCAGTTCATAAGCTTTCTTAAGAGAAAAAGTTACATGTTGTAAGCTTCATGGCGTCACCATTAGGCTTAAGGAGACTTAAAGCGTTATATTTATTTTATCAATATGCAGTTCAGTGCTTGTAATACGGAGATCGTCTAGTCATTCCGTAAAATAGCGTCTATGTGAGGTTTAGACAGTTAATTTTAAAAATTAGCAGTGTAGAAACATGTTGCACATATGTTGGTGAAACGAAAGGGCTTTCCCTGGAATGCTCATATAACTGGCTCCAAAGGCACAGGGTGTGTTGCTGGAGTGCTTCTTTCGGAATAGAGGAATACATTCGTATTTCGAGGGACAGCTTACGGTTCTCCCATAGAGTAACATAGTAAACATAAAGAGTGGTCAACGGCCCGCCTTCTGCGGCCCAGGCACGTAGGGTTCATGCCGACTCTTAGGTGGCGCAACCACATAAACTGCACTAGAAGCAATCGATCACCATGCTGGTATTAAATAACTTATCCATGAAAAGTAATATTTTAAAATGCTTAGTGAGTGGAAATATCTTCGTACTTTAAAACGGCGCTTACCATGGCTTCAGCGCATCCGAACGTATCTTTGTTAGGCCTGACCAAACCTGGATCATCTGCATTACAGGGACGCCATTGTGTTACTCTAGGGCTTCAGCGGTACCCACGTTTTACGCACTTTAAAAGAAAAGGTAGGCAAATCGGATTAATTTACGTTGCAATAAGCTTTCACAACTTGTCCCTAGGCCACAGATACCTAATAAAAAGCGTATTTTCAAGCGCTATACCATGCGATTGAGGCAATTGAGCACAAGCCTTCTAACGCGTATGAAAGCCTCCCCATGACACATCGAACAATTCAAACAACCGACATATTTCAAACCAAGGAAGCAAGTTTTATTGTGCAATAACACATAAAGCATGGCGAAAACAATTTTTTCTTGGAAAGAAGTACTGGTTAAAACCGCTACCTGCTAATCACAAATAATCATGCTACAGTAACTTGAAGAGGTTTCCAGTGGCGTAACCCCAAATGACCAGCCCAACATGGTATTTTGCAAGTAATTAACCAGTGCATTTTCGCAGAGGAGATAAGCTCACTTTCAATTAATCAATGTTGCCCGACCTTCTCTCATGAGCCTTTTTTGCACACTGACTACGCATACTTACCCAGCCGTATTTGTAAACAGGAAGAGAATATGAATGGCATTCCACTTACTGAAAACAATGTCAGCCTTGGCTACCACGATCGCGTTCTCCATTGTGAAATCCACCGGAATTCGACATAACATCCTATCTCTAGATCACATTTTAATCGCTTGTGAAGTTGGTGAATTGTACTTTCGTTTAATCTGAAGGTGACTCTCGCTTTTGCAACTGCAACTCATTGAAAATTTTTAGTTCACGATGGGTACAATTCCGTGCAGTGGCTTCAGGCCAGAGTATAAAAGGAATGCACAGAAAGGAAATCAGGGCGATTATTTCATTCGCAACAGTTTGTTGATCACCGTGAAGGCTGAATATATTCGTGCGCCTCGAATAATCGCAAGGAAACTTGAGTAGTCCTACCATTATCTTCACGCGCATAACATCATACACCATGATGTTCAGAAAGCTTACAAGCGGGAATGGAACGTCTTAATAAGTAACCCTGAATCAGACCACTGTTCACAGCCATTCCAGTACAGCAATTCCCGACGCGATGACTTGTTTAGACCGTGCAAGAGAGCACGAAGATGGGAAAACTTACAAAAGCTTATTGAATGCAGGGCTAGTGAAGAATGAAAGTCGCCACCAGAATGAAGGAGCAGTTTTGAAATTTTGAACTAAAATGACAATAATAATATCTGTGGTTAACGTCCGAAAACCGCTGATATGATTATGAGAGACGCCCTAGTGGAGGGCTCCGGAAATTTTGACCACCTGAGGTTCTTTAACGTGCACCTAAATCTGAGTACACGGGCCTCAGTAGTCGAGCGCCATAACATTTAGGCAACTGTGACGGGGTGCACTAATAAGAATAGAGCTAACAATGCCGTGACAGACCGCTCACCCGTTCCGCAGCTTACACAAAGTTAATGGCAGCCTTCACATCTGCTCTCTTCCTGTCTCTTAAGGTTACTCCTGCTCATTTTCCTTTCCATCGCTCGCTGCGTCGTCCTCAATTTCACATCTGCCTCAATCTTGCGTAGCCGCAATTGACGGCGGCGTGGGTAGCCCGGTTGTTCCTGGACACCACTCCCCCCCCCCCCTCCCCCCCCCAACAGTGAAGTTGTAATAAAGGAGCGCAAGCGTCCTCAAGCCTTCCCGGAGAGCGAATATTAGACAGCCACCGCGGCAGGGCTTAATTTTTCCCAAGACATGCATTATATGCTGCTTGTTAAAATGGGGCATTATTAGTAAACTTGGAAAATTTGGATCCCTAAAATGACCGGACTTTATTTACCTCACTCCCTTAAAGCATACTTCGCTTTTCACAAAAAACACCCCGTCCCAAACTCATCTCTAAAAAATGGGAAAATTACGCTTCTAGCTCGAGAGCGGTGAAATACGATGTGCCCCGAACATGTTCCCGTCATAATGCCCGCAAACGTTGGAACAAAAAGAAAAAGAAAACACTCACCGTGATCACAAGTTGATTGAGTTTTCCGAAACCTTCCTGTGTGCTTGTTAAGCAAAACGCAATTCTGAATCATCCCCAGTTTTTGCGTTCAAATTAGAATACGCACAAGTTGGCCTCCGCGCTTGAATAATCAACGGCACCGCACACGCATTCAAATAAGAGAAGGCACCTAATATCCCGAGTTCCGCACCCGTCTTCCTAAATTCATTCCACTGATAGCTCTATAAATTGAAAGCAGGGCCCATAATTCCTTAAAAACAATCACAGCAATCTCCCGCCTAAAGGGAATCATGAGGCGATGCGAAGCAGCGTTTCGGCATGTCGAGCCCGCGTTTCAGAGGTTTTAGTGGAGCGGAGGAGAGGAAGAGGAGAGGGAAGTGTAGTGGAGAGCGTAGAGGAAAAGTGGAGAGGGGATAGGAAAGTGAGTGGAGAGCGAGAGGGGAGTAGAGGAGGAGGCAGAGTGGGAGTGGAGAGAAAAGTGTGGATGAGAGTGTGCCACACACCACCGGTTTGATCTCCGCCATAAGATGCTTCGCATCTAATAACCACTGCAGGCACCTCCATGTGTAGCTAACACAAACATACGAAGGCTGCAACAGAACGTTCAACATGAACGAAGCTGCAGCTTCAGCGGGTAGTAACGCGCATACAGTTGCAAATACAGTTTTTCACTCGGGAAAAGCGGACGCGGGCATTGCAAGATGCTGCAATGCATTCCACGTGTTCTCTCGTGGAAGCAGTCTAGTGAAGCGGGCGCTACACGGCTCAGAATTAGCTACCGCGTTAGTCGTTTTCTTTTCGCCAGCCCGCGACCACACGAGAGACGCAAAGGACAACGGCGCGCACCACGATTACTAGCCGTTTCACACAACAATGCCCGGCCTGCCGACGCTTGGTCCGAGTTCAAGCCCAACAGCTTCCCAACGGTCCCGGCGTACAGGGTGTCGGACGGAACGAAAACCAAAACGAACAAGCGAAAAAAAAAACGATATTTTTGACCGGAACGAAAACGTAACCGAAATTTATCTATTATTTCGTTCCGGAGCGAACCGAAATTTTTCAATCGTTTTTCGGTCACGAGGAAAAACTTTGCAATCCGGAACAACTGAGGTATGCAACGTCAGCCATTATGCCCATCCTAGAGTACAGTATTAGCGCGTACCTCAGGCAGGAATTCCAAAACAAAGATATGTTGAAATTGTGCGAAAACGAAAACAGTGGCAATCTGAGATGTTTATATTAACGTAGTGGACTTTTACACGCCTGTCACACAGGCCAGCGTGAGAGGGCATGGTTGCACCGAAGTTTGTTACAGCGAAAGCTGTTATGAGATCACAGCAGCCGATTTCGGCGCCATAGTTGTCCGCAGCCGCCGGTGTCTGTAACCGCGTGAAATAAGAAAAAAATGAAACCAGAAACAAACTTCTAGGATCGGATGGGATGTAACCCGCGTCCTGTGCGTGGCAGCCCAGTATTCCACCACAGTGTCACGCTGGTGCTTGTAACTTCTCCGCAAAAATACTCTATACAGGCGTCATGTCTGCCGAGGAATCGTGTTAACATATGTTATACAGCGTGGCAGAAGAGTAAAATAGCAACCTGGCGTCACACAAATCGAACTGCTCAAGGAGTCAGTCGTTGAAGGCTTCAACCCGTTACAAAGGGCTCGGCCCTAATTCTTCATCGTCATTAGCCACAGCACAAAGTGCACATAATGCCTCACAGATGTGTAACACGTGCCACGATTCTCCGAAGAATCAGCAAAATTGCATAGTGGGTGCTTCGCTACTACAAAAAAATTATGATGATTTATGGCGTAGTGGGTACCTCGCATGTGTACTTGTATTAGTTTCCCCAACAGAGTATATAACGGGATCTAGAAAAGCTGCTGTTCCAGATCACGCTGTGACGGTGCTGCGTGTTCCGCGCAGGCCTGGCGAATTTTTTTATCAGATAAGCGGTCTCGCATAGAGTGTGCACTCAATGAAGTGCTGCTTTTGAGATCGTGCTCACTCCCTTGACACAAAGCACTGAGCCCGCTAAAAAAAGTCGTAATTGACTTTTGAGAAAAGAAATACTATCACTTTGAAGGGTATAGTACTGGTTTGTGCCAGTTGGTACGAATTCGTGGTACAGTTTCTTCCATTCCTCTGAAGAACGTAGAAAGGACGTGTTTTACCCCTGTCCCACTTTCTTAATTAAGAGGAGGGCAAGTAACTATATCACAAATCCAGTGTTTTTATGATTACCTTCACTTCAAATTATTGCATAAAAAACGTTATGAACCGTTACGGAACTTTTTTTTTTGTTTCGGAACAGAAACGGAACGGCACCTTTTGCGGTGGAACGAAACAAAAACCGCAACGAAAAACATTTCGTTCCGACACCCTGCTTTGGGGCCCGTCTCCGTCACGCAGTGGTCAATACAGACCTAAAAACAAGGCTCACAATGCTGAAACCAAGCGCATAATAAACTATCAAGGTCTACAATAATATAAACTACAGAAATGACCAACAATCATTCGCAGTAATTTGCCTAAAATCGCGAAAGACGCATCGGTAGCATCCGGCTGCAACCCGCGCCACGCAAGAGAGGGCGCGATTGCCAAGGGATCCGCTGGGTCGCTCGTGCAACGCACTTCCTCAGCTGTCCCGATAGTAGAGCTGCATTAGGCGCAGGATTTAGAACTGCAGGCGAGCGTCGTAACCACTCGGCTATCCAGCATACCAGCAGAGCATAGCATAGCCTTGCGTAGTATTGTATAGCAAGGGGTTGGAAAGACAATTGAGGGTGATGAGGAGAGCTTTTTAGGGTGAGGCGTAGGTAAAGGAGGAGGGCAGAGAGTTAAGCCTAGCATAGAAAGAAAAATATAGAACAAAAAAAAACAGAAAGAAATAGAGAGAGGGAGAGAAGGAGATAGAAATAGGAAGCGCGCAATTCAGAGAGAAAGAACGAAATGGAAGGAAGAGAAAGAAAGGAATAGAAATAAACAGAGGGAAAACAGAAAAATAGGGCTAGCATAGTCATGTGTAGCATAATACAGCAAGGGGTGGGAAAGAGAGAGGTGTGAGGGTAACAGCCTCGCCAAGTCAAGACCAGCTAAGTGTTCACCACCTGTGCTGTGACCAAGCTTTGATCGACTTAGTGGAAGCAGCGCTAATTTTTTCCCCTTCAGAGCAATGACTATCTAAATCCGTGAGATACGTTGTAATGGAAGTAAATTCTTACAACATGGAGGTTTTCATTGTGTTTCCATTGTGCAGGTTACAAGCAAAGAGTTTTGAATAGATATCACAATTCGGCGATTAAACCAGATGGAACAGAGAGGCTTTTCCGGATGACGGGAGCTAGGTTTGCGCTCATTCATTTGGCTTTATTGACAGTCCGTAGTACACGTCCCTGTCGGCTGATTAACATGCGGGGAGGGATATCTAACTGCGCCTATCCGCCGAAGTGGTTTGCGCAAAGTGTCTATGGAACAACAACGACATCATCATCTGATTATCCATTGTCGACGTTTGCAGCACGTTGCTCAAGCACAAAGACGTAAAAACTGTGACACGTGCCTGTGCGTTCTTTTCGGGCGTCCTTATTGTGCTTCAGCGGCGCGCTGCAAGTATCGAGCTGCTTCTCGTTCTTCGTGTGACATTCCAATTTCCTGTTATCGCATTCATTTCTTCGCGCTTGTGGGGTAACTGTGACTTTTTATGAAGAAATATTAATTGGATTAGGCATTACATCACCATATGATGAGCCGGTCCGGCAGACGAAGCAAAATGCATAAAGGCGATCAATATCTTCGTGTGGCAGGGTTCACTTACGTAGCGAGAAATATATTTCAGGAGGTGTTCACTCCGTCGGCAAAAAATGCGCCCAGACAATATCTTCGTAATGAAAATGTATTTATCTTAGTCACTTTACTTTATCGCTGTGGTGTGTAAATAGCATGTTCAAAAAAGAAAAAAAGAAAAAAAATCACAGGGTTCGCCATGCATTTCCCTATAAGACGACTCGAAGGCGAAAGCCATCTTTTTTTTTTCCCAGTCGATGTATTGACCCTACCACGCCCACTCTCCGAAAGGTTTCTGCACCAGACGTGGTTTTGCACTGCCTCCGCGATCTGTCCACTTTTGAGCAAGCGACGATGACATATGATGACGTCTTTAGGCGACGTCCTGACAAATAATACTAAAAGGCTTTCGTAGAGCGTTGTCACGATCATAAGGACAGTTCTGCGATTCTGATTGATCATACCTTCGATTTGTGGTTATCAGATATTTGCAAATTTTACCAGACTAATTGCTGCGCCTGTGTTTGATAACATGTGGCCTTGATGAAGGACAATCTGGCTCCATCAGCACGGAGTCCGTCTCCGTTGTCGCTTGTATAATTACGGCCAGCTGCGCGCTTTGACGCGTTAGAGCACATTGTACCATAGAGAAAAAATTACGCCATCTCCCGCTAAAGGGGACCATGAGGCGATGCGAAGCCTGAGCACTTCCACGATCGCGTTCCATTGGCGTTCGTTGGCCATGCTACCGACCTCGGGTCGTGGAACGCGACGCGCGTCTTCCCTCTAGCCTGGCCGTTAATACTCACAGGCCGAGCGGGGAACGCGGTGGACAGGCGCGCGAGAGGGGGCAGCATAGGAGAGGAGAGAGAGGGGGAGGCGATGCGCTGGCGCTCATCGCGGCATTGCGCAGGAGTAAATTTCGGCATGTCGAGCCCCTGTTTTAGAGGTGGAGTGGAGAGGGGAAGGGGAGGGTAAGTGGAGAGGATAAAAGAGAGAGGGAGAAAGGGAGAGTGGCGAGGGTTTGCGCTAGGGCAGTAAGGGTGGTCACGCCACACACCGCCACCACCACCACCACGGGTTTGAACTCGGCTATAAGGTTCTTCGCATCTGAAAAGTCAGTTTCAACGCAAGGGCGAAGCAATGAATGCGATAGCTAGGAATCGAAATGTCACACGAAGAACCAGAAGCAGCTCGATACTTGCAGCGTGCCGCTGAAGCACAAAGAAGGACACCCTAAGTGAACGCACAGGCAGGCACAGGGCAAGCGTGAACTAACAACCGTCACAGTTGTTACGCCTATGTGCTTGAGCAACACGCTGCAAGTGTCGACAGTGGAGAATCAGACGCTTGCTTGCTTGCTTGCTTGCTTGCATGCTTGCTTGACCCTTAATTCTTGCCTCTTACCCACTACGGGGGATTGGCCAAGAAACCGGCGGTTAATATAAGTGGGGAAATAACAATTTAGACGCTCTTAGATATTCCTTCTTCTCTTAAACTGCGGCGCGTGGAATGACCCTCTGCGTCTAATACCACAGGAGGCGTCTGATGCAAGGTGTGCCCGGCGTTCTTTGTCTTCTTTTTTCCTTCCACATCCCGAGTGGGTACAGAAAGTGGCCACCTTGTTGTGCGCGACTCCAGGGCAGTATTCGAAATGAAAGAAAATTAGGAGCGTTGCGTCTGCACGTGTCGACAATGGAGAATCAGACGCTCTTAGATATTTCTTTTTCTTCTAAACTGTGGCGCGTGGACTTACCCCCTGTGTCTACAGCCACACTGGGGCGTCTGTTGCAAGTTGTTCCGGACGTTCTTTATTTTGTTTTCCTTCCACATTAAGAGTGGGTACAGAAAAGGGCCACTTTGTCGTGCGCGACTCAAGGGCAGTTTTCAAATTGAAAGAAAATAAGAGCGTTGAGTGACAGAAAACACGCTCACGCTACTCCGAGATTTGCTTACCAGCAGCGGTACATGGTGTATATAAATAGCTCGCCGTTATTTCGCCGGTGCATACATGACGTGTGGCTGGGATGTCTAACGCAGCGCGCTGGGGAGTTAGGGGTTGCTGGTTCGAATCCGCGGTCGGGTACTTCAGAAATCTTACTTCTGCTTTATTTTCTTTGCGCCTTATATATATATATATATATATATATATATATATATACGGGACATAACGGCGTCGACAGACGGTGACGGCAAAAATAAACCGAGAGTGTCCATATAATTGCTATAGCAATAAAAGCCTTTCTCTATTATTGTACTTTATCGAACGCGTTATTTCAATTATTTCTATGCCGATTTATCCTGAGCACTGTCTGTAAGAAAATTCCTATGGCGGTGCTGGCTATGTACCAAGGAAGACTAACAAAAATGTAAGGCAGCTTTGCGCTAGTAGTGCCACGCCAGAAGGAATTGCGGAGCTGGGTAGTCTACTTTTTTTCTCTTCGGTTTTCTCTTACTTTACTCAAGTCTTTCTTTCTCGTTCACTGCCTCCGCGATCAGTCCATCTTTGACCAAGCGACGATTGCATGTGATGACGTCCTCAGGCGACGTCACGCTATGAGACGCCAAAGTAGTCATGATTAGGTCACAAATTTTGGCGACACGTGACCATGAGTGACGTCACGATGACCTCGATGGGGGCGTCATCCCGCCGTGTAGACGTTTTTGCAAACTTGTGTTGACGCCGACGCCGAAGATCACATTTAGCGTTTGATGAATGGTAGTATTGAGCAAAATATACCCGGATGACATTAAGCCACAATGCAAGTGGTGCCAGGCAGTGGCAACATGACCATATACTGTGGGAATGTAGCAGGGTGCCGGCGCCGGCAGATATTAAGCGTGATCCCCCTCTCGAGCTGTAGGACGCTGTGTTGACCAGCTCAGACCCAGTCGTCGAGACAAGAGTCGTTGAGTGGGCCACACAGGTCGCCATCAACCTTGGTTTGATGGTCATCTAACACGGAATTGTCCGCAGCTGCTTTCTGACGAAATAAAGCTTTTCCATCCATCCATCTCATTTACGAACTTTGCAGAACTTGCCTCTGACACGTAACGAACCTACAACCTGCGGAAAACGCGTCCGATACTCTACTAATAACAAAAAAAATGAGTCCCTGTTTCATTTCCTCTCATTCACTCATAGCAAGGTTCTCGTTCCGGCAGACTTGATGTTTTCAGGTTGCAAGCGAGTGTTTATTGGTCAGCCGTGACATTTCAAAGAACTCACACCGTCCCTTATTCATTCACTTCAGACGACTAGAAGGCGAAAGCCAACTCCTGTTTCTTTTGAGCGGGTGTACTGACCTTCGTCCAACATCACACCCCCCCCCCCCCTGCCCCGCCGTGTCCTATAGCTTTTTGTTAACGTCGCTTTCCACGGGACACCAGTGACGTCATCACAAGATGATGGTTGTTTGCTTCAATCGTGTTGCCTCAGCCGAAAATGACAGTCACTTCTAGCGTTTGATGATGCATCTAGGGTTTTCCCGTAAAAAAATGACAGCTAATCAGAATACTGCATACTCTACTACGGAAGATAGGAAAATATTCTCTGTGTACTCGCGGACAACTTTTCTTGGCAATGAAGAGAAAGATACGGGGGCGGAGCGTCTGCACGTATACTGCTACGCGAAGTAGTCCGGTTTGGCGTGCGTCTCGTAACGCCGTGGAAAGTGATTGCTAGCGCTGCATTTCGACGCAAACTCTGCTTAGCGTCTAAGGTACGGGTAAAAGGCGCGACTTTTTCACGCATGCAAAAACGCAAAGTGACAACGTATAAAGTAAACGAAATACAGGTATCTCGCTTGTGTTTGCTGCGTTCCGTCTCAAAAAGCTACATGTAGAAAATGAAAGAGTATTTTATACATCTCACGCAGAAAATACGGGCGCAATTGTGGGACTACATTCATTAGCGGCAGGATACGTGCATTGTGACTCTGTAGCCTTCGCTTCATTGCCAAGAAAAGTTGTCCGCGAGTATAGAAGAAACTCAGGAGCCTTTCCCTTATTGGCGAAGTGGGGGCAAGCCACGTTTAGCGTTGGCCCGTCTTACCTACTGCTTTTCTTTCCATTTCTCTTAATTTCTTTCTTCCTTTCGCATTCCGCAATGATCCCTCCTAATGTAAGCTTTAGAGTTTGTTAAAGAGGGCGGCCTTCCTGGTGACGCTGTTTTCGGGCATGGGATCGACATGGAAGCTTTCATGCTCTTACGTGCCTTCGTCAGCCTCTATACTCCGTTTCATACATTAGGTGCAACGCTGCAGAAGCTATGCGAGAAGTGTGGCCAGCAAGATGTGTGAGTACGCGCGTCTATTCCTTGGCTTGTGTCATTGTAAACGCCCGTGCGGGCCCAGCACGAGGCCCCGCGTGATGCATGGCGACGGGCTGCAAGTGAAACATTAAGGAGCGAAAACAGAGACGCGAGGTGGTCCAGAACAACTTAACGACAACTCTGTAACGACGTTTGTTGGTATCTGAGGAACAAAGCGCGTCCTCATTTATTAGGCCGAAAGCCTTTGATGTCTCATTAAACCCGAAAATTAACGGTCAGCGTCGGCGGTATCGGCGTTAACACGAGTGGTGGAATAAGCATCATCACGTGATGACATCACGATGTGATGTTAGATGATGAAGTCATGACATGACGTCGTTGCTTGGTCAAAGGTGTGCCGGTCACGGAGGCAGTGCAAAACCAGGTGAAGTGAAGAAGACTTGCAATGCCTCCGATCCTGGAGGCAGTGAAAAACCACGTTAGGTGCAGAAATATCTCGGAGGGGTGCGCGGGAGATTCAATATGTCGACTGCGAAGAAAAAGAAGATGCCTTCGATGTCTTGGGCGAAAAAGACGCCTTAGATTCGTCCTAGGTGACTGCGCAAGGGACACTGTGAGTTTTTACTCAGCCTAAGGACGAGAAGAAACCACATAACGGGTGGCAAAATCATTGGCCTATGTCTAGGTGCGAACGCATCTACGGCGAGATGTCTCGTCAGCCTCTACAGCGTTGCACCTGATGTGTGAAGCGGAGTATAGAAAGGCCCAACGAAAGGGCAATCACGCGACCATGTACACGCGGGTTAGGAATTTAATTTTCTTCAAATCGGAATTTTCCTGGAATGTGCAATCCATGATATCGACCTTACCCGGTGTCCGGCAGATTGCTTTTAGTCCGCCAACATTAAATATTTCCATGAAGCGCCCATAAGAATTCTACTGCTTCACAGTTGTTTATTTTTCTTGCATCGTTGGTAGAACGCATTGACTGCCAACGGAACCCATTCGTACGCTTCAGTTCAGTTCAGATTAGGCAAGCATGCACACGTGACCTAGTGGTGAAGGCACGCGCCTTCGGAATGGCGGGACAAGCCACGGAAAATTTATTTCGTTTTATTATATATTTGGTGCGCGCCAGTTGTGGGTGCGGATGATTTTTGGGTGAGCGCGTGACGTGGTTTTTCCACGGCGCTCGATTTTTTGGATCACCACCAGCGTCAAACGTTAGTCAATACAAGCTTCGCTTGAATATAAAAGAACACTATGGACTTAGCTGCGAAAAAGCTTTCCCTCCATCCAAAGATGCATTTACAGAAATTAGACTTCTCGCAAAGGAGGATTTATACGAAGTGAACATCACCCACCGCAGACTACTGCAATTGGAGCCGAATGTATGGTGCCAGCGCTACGCATTCGCTACTTCACTGGAACTTCGATGTTGATCAAGCAAATGTGCTAATATTGAGCAAATATGATGTAAGGTTTGTACGATAAAGCCATATTCTGTCATTTTTAAAGCACAATTCCAATGCCGCCGCGTTTCTCTTACCGTTGACCTCCTGTTCGGTGATCCAACGTACCATGGGAGTCGATGTTATGCGAAACATGCGGCGGGAAGGTCACTGCGGCGTATTTTTTTTCGCTGAGCGAAACGTTACAAAATGACAATAAAGGTTTGTATAAATTTTATACGCACACATATATGCTGAAGAGCCGCATGTGTGTTATATAACCAGTTGTTTACATTGGGTAACGCTGCCAACGGCAACGTGGGTATTATACCAACAGCAGAAGCGGTAAGCTGATATGTTGTGCTTATACTTGTCCCTTATGATGGAGAATGCACGCGCGTTTCACGAATCCGTGTGCATGTGCGGAGAAGTTCTTGACAGTTTAATTCTTGAACAAGATGATCATCCCCGTGATCAGGGAGCACCAGCAGCTGGTCATGACTGTCTTATCGGATTAGGTCGGCATCGCGGTGACGAGGGGTCCATGTGTGGTGATGTATGAGGCATAGTACAGCTGTTGTAAATCGTGGACGCCTTGGTCATTTCGTCGACAAAATGTATGCCGATAGAGCCGGCGACATGTCGGAATCTGAACTCACCCTTCGCATTTGTGAGGTATATAGGCCGTCGAGGCTGGTAGGCCTGGATATTGCTACGTAGACCATTATCAGTGGATGGCGCTTGTTGTATTCGTAGGCGAATGTGGCCTACGTGGCCTAGTGTACAAAGCGGCTGACAACCATTCTGGCATCATCCTCGGTCAGCATGAGGCGATCGCCCAGCCTCGTATGAAATAGAGAGTAAACTGCGTCGTTCTGGCGGACTAAGATCTCTGTACGGTGCAATGATGTGAATATCGTGCGTAACTTTCGTTAATGTATTCCTCTAGGGTCTAGCAATGCTTTAATATAGCTTGCTCAATAATAGGAATACAAATGTAATGTTTATTAGAGTGCTGAGCCAACAATGGAACCACAGCCGTTAATCTGATATGACGCCTCTATCGTATGAGTATACGCATCGTAGGAGTATTATGTAGTGTTTATTGACTTTCTTGCAAAATTAGATAGCAAGCACCACAACTACAGTTGAGGTTGCACTGTTATTACGCCTGCATAGACTGTTTTTCCAAACCAGTTTATAGACCTGGCGTGGCTCTGTGGTAGAATGCCTGAATGCTACGCAGAATGCTTGGGTTCGATTCCTGCTGGGATCCTAATATTCATTATTTCCATTCGTCGCGTCAACGCTGCCGATGTCGGTTTTTCTTAACGCTGTCGCATTTAATGTCTGTTCTCGCCCTTCCCGTGCAGATATAAACTGTCAATCACCATGGGCCGCGGAGCACAGGTATGCGCCACACGTGTCTGGAGGAAAGGGTTTCACGACGTACGCGAAAGCATTTTCACGTTATTCATGTCATGACTCGACAGTCATATTCAAATCCTCTTACCCTTCCATGCGAATTTCGGTGTACACCAAGTTAAGGAGCTGATCATGAGAGCCCGCAGACGTAGGCGGCTAGATAGATAGATAGATACGTAGATAGAAACACTCAAAGTGCCAAAGGTTCGCTAAGAAATGCTTCGCATTTAAACATATTACGGTTTTACGGTTTTATGGCGTCAAATAATTGTGAGTGCTGACTCTGTAGTTATTGCCTTGACACAATTCATCACGAAAAATATCGTTACTAGCGTTGTTGCTGCTCTACACCTGTTTGGTCACGCGGTATTACGAAAACGGCAATACGCTTAGGGACGAGGTAAGAGTGCAGAGCGTTGTTTGTGCCATCGTGGGGAGGTTTCTACGTATAGTTCTTGCAAGGAGATGGCAACCCGATAGCTGGTCGCCAAGTATAGTGAAGGGACACTCGTCAATTAGAAAGGTGTCAAGGAAAAACCACTGACAGTGCAGCGTGTTCAGTGGTGTCACGTTAAGCAGCCAAACAAATTTCAATAAGTTGTTTCGGAATGAAACTTATATGCTTTGAGCAAGAAAGACAGAACTTTCGGGATGAAAACATATATTTAGTTAAAATTAGGCAAAGTTCGTCCCAGTTAAAAATTTTTGAAGTAAACACTTTTGTGCATAGGCCTTTGGTGCTTCATCATATATATCTATAATAGCAAATTTGCAAAGGTATCAATGCGTCTTAAGATACAATTGGGAAGTATCGTATCGGATACAATAATTCCTGAAGTATATTTTATATGTATCTCAAATACTTCTTGCCCGAGTATCTTGTATCGTATCGCGATACAACTTTAAAGAATCTCTGCCCAGCCCTGACATCGACTGAGAAGAAAAAGAAAAGTTTCGCCTTCGAATCGTGTTAGGCGAGGCAGCTACGTGGCTTAAACTCGCTTATCCCTCACCCCTTCGATTGATAAAGTTGTTAGGCTAGTGTTAGGCGAGTGTTAGGCGAGATTCGTGTTAGGCGAGTGCATAAGGGACCCTGTGTGTTTTCGCATTGTTGATAGAACGCATTGCTAGGCTTGAGTTCAGTTCACTTTGGGCAAGCACGAACGCGTCACCTACTGGTCAAGCATGTGGTCAAAGCACTCGCTTTCGGACTTGGGGCACACAGGTCACACTCCGCCGCGGAATGAAAATTTGTTTCGCTTTATTATTATTTCATTGGCGCGCCAGTTGTTGGGTGGAGGCTTTTGGGTGAGCGCGTCACATGTTTTTGCCGCGGCGGTCGGTTTTTTTGGAACACCATCACCAGCATCACAGGACACTCAGTACAGCGTCGCTAGAAAAGTGTGCGGTTTAGTGTAACATATACTTAGACACGGGAGAGCTGGCCCTGCATTCAATACAGCACATAGATGTATTAGAGACGACTTACAGCACTATGTGCTTTACAAAGGAAGAGAGGATCCTGAAAGAGCCTAAGGAGGATATTATGCCTCCCATACGAACTATGCATGGTAAACTAAAAGCGAGTGCATGCGAGCCAGTTGATACGAAGTCCATAGTTCAAAACAGCGTGAAGCCGACACCGACAAGAAAGTACGCAGGACTAGCGCTGACTCGTTTATTGTAAAGACGCCCAAATATACACTGAAACGGAAAAGTTTGGGAAGGGAGTCATACCAGAGCTTCTAGCAGCGCATGCGTCAAGCGGCCCATTATTGTTCAGTGTTAGCGCGCCCTCCATTAATCTAACAGACAAGAAGTGTTGCTGTCTCCGTAACTAATCGCTTATGACTGAACAATAATGTGCCGCTGGACGCATCCGCTGCTAGGAGCTCTGATGTCATTCCCTTCCCCGACTTTTCCGTTTCAGTGTATATTTGCGCGTTTTTACAATGAACCAGCAGTTAGCAGTAAGCGCTAGTCATGTGTCTTTGGTCAGCTGCCAGTTCGTAAAAAAAAGAGATCATGTGCTACGTGACGCCAACAGGCAAAAAAATAGTGTTCCACACGCCGCCATGGCTGCGACAGGCGCTGACTAACACTCCCAGGTTTAAATGCACATATATACCGCATAAAGTGGACGGGAGGGTGACCGCCGCCGTAGCTCAGTGGTAGAGCATCGGACGAGTTATTCGAAGGTCGCAGGTTCAGTCCCTGCCGGCGGCAAGTTATCTTTTCGTCCACTGTACTTTCTTCACACTTTATCCTAATTACCACGAATAACATCCCCTATACTTTCTTTGGCATTATCATCTGTTAGTTCTCATTAACGTCTAAAAAGGCAGTATTATCAACAACAGTGCACTACATACCCAGAAATTAAGCTAAATGTATCGCACGATGAGCGCCATGAGTGGGACATTTTGGAAGTGACCCTTACAAAAATTCTCATTGAAAAACCATAGAGACGTTATTGAGCAATGTCAACAGATGGCACTGAAAATACGTTGTGGATCAATAGAAAAACTGTTGAGAAAACTGTTGACCAGTATTGAAAATTGGCCCGCGACTTTCAAATGAAATACCATTATGTAAATCAACATCGATATATCGTTGAGAGGAAAAGAAACGTCAATTGAAAATACATTGTGGATCAATAGAAAAACCGTTGTGCAAGCTATTGACCAGTATTGAAAATTGGCCCGCGACTTTCAATTGAAAGACCATTACGCAAATCAACATTGATTTATCATTGAGAGGAAAAGAAACGTCAATTGAAAATACGTTGTGGATCAAGTGAAATTTCGTTGAGCTAGCTGTTGACCAGTATTGAAAATTGGCCCACGACTTTCAATTGAACGACCATTAAGGAAATCAATATTGATTTATCGTTGAAAAAACGGTGAACGTCAAATTGAAGCATTGTTGATAGGATTTTCACATTCAACACTGAAAGGTCAATGAAACATGGGTGACGCTCATAGCCTGACAAATCATTCTTGATTTGGGAAAACGGCCAAATGTAAATATAAGTACATGTGTACTGCAGGCCTAGCTAGGTCACCTTGGGCCTGCAATACATAAGTGCCTACATTTTCATTTGCCCATTCTTTCAAAACAATAATCTCAATTACGCGACATAGCTTCAGATTGCTGCCAGCTGGAATAAAACCTTTAGAATCATCGTTTATGAATACACTGCTTGTTTTTCACACGCTGTAAGGTGCAGCAAAGGAGGTAATGTTTAAAACTTACTCAAATCTGTATTATATCTCGAAGTCTATCACAGCCAAAGCTATATACCAGTCTCCTCTACCAACAGATATTCACACAGGTCATATTTTAGCAGTATACATGGCTCCCTTTGTCCAGTCAGGTAGTGTTTGCAGGGTGCAAACACCTGTGAGTAAACGACATTTATACTTGCACCCGAGGTTGGCAACACCAAGGCACATGCCAAGCAGCAACACATTAACACTGCCATGAACTTCTGTTCTTCTCTATTAGCTTGTTTTAATGGACACTAGCCGAGTTTCTGTGTAACTTGGGGAAAAAAGAAGAGAGTTTTCGAAGTAAAATATTTATTTTTAAGCAACAACTTTTGTTCAAGTTTCTAAGTATTTGTGGTTTGACATAGCAAGAACTTCCCACTGTAATGTGCAAACCGCACCCAAGTTGACAAAATAAGTTAAACACTATGTAAAGCACCACTTTAATAAATAAATTTTAGACAACTACAGGTATCATAAGGTAAAAAAGCGCATAAACACTGCTGACAAGGCACACACACTACGGGAAGAAATGTGCAGAAGGAGTGAACAGGGCTCATACTGGTTTCAAAGCCCAAATTCAAGGATCTTCAAGGATTCCTATAGAGGGTTCTTGGTGGATGGAAGGCAGCATCAAAAGTATCAATTCAAAGTGTCCAAAACCATACGGGGAGCTTTATGCATTTGAAGTAAAAAATGGGATTCAGCCAAGTGAGAACCGAGAGACAATGAAGCCAAGGAAAGTATAAAGGACATAATTTGTAGGTTTTGACTGTAGAGTAGTAATTATGGCATAAATGGCATGGAATTAAACAGGATGAAAAATCAACTTGCTGCTGATAGGGACCAAATCTACAACCTTGAGATAATGCGTCCGGTACTCTACCTGATCATATTAGCTTCCTACTGTGCACAAAATTCACAGAATTAATGCAGCTGCTGGGACATCTTTTATATTAGATAAGTAATCTTGTTCAGTTCCCCCGTCTCACTTTTTCAGGCATTGAGAAACTGTTCAGTTTTATGACGGTGATGTACGACGCTTCTACTTTTTCCGAGTACTGACTTGCTAAGCAACAAAATAGTAATGACCGCTTCAAAATTTTATCCCCAATTTTTACAATTCGATCGTTGAATACAATTTTGACTCCATGCAGTCATCATGCTTCTCCTGTTTTTGGGCTTTCATAACAATTGAGTCAAGTGCGAATTGGATTTATACCAGTAGAGCAATCAACTTAGCAAATATCCTCTACATATAAAGTCAAGGTTCTTGCCTACACAAAAGATCAATAACAATCACTACATTGGAGTCAATCACTAAGCCTGAGCAGCAATGCCATGAGCTTTAGTCAGAAGTACTTCTTTTCTAGCACAAAGCATCAACTTTTTTTTTCACATTTTGCCTGCATTATAGGACAGTGGATGTTTGTTGAGCTAGAAGATCTATCACACGTAGTGAGCTTGCTATAGAAGAAGAGAAACTAGCATAAGCGCTGGAAGTGAAGTCGAGTCCCAAGGAGCCAAATCAAGAGAAAGGGGGAGAAGGCGGACTGACAGTTGCGGAAACGAAATGAATGATCGGTCAAGCAGTGATGCAAGCAAGGTAAACACAGTAGCGGAATCATCACTGAGCACGACATGTTCCCTCAGTTTGCTAGACAAATGTTTACAGAACACAGAAAGAAATTAGTATTGTCAATATTGGACACTATATGCTAAGAAATTCCAAGGGTTTCAGGGCTTTAACAATGTACTTTTACTTTTTCAAGGGTTTTCAATCGTTTCAAGGACCTGCATGCACCCTCAGTAAAGGAGATCACAATTTAAAGTGGAATGTGTGCCCTATGAATACCACCAAAATATGTGATTGCAAACTTGAAGCTTGATTGAGCGCTCACTTAACGCAACTGTGCATAAACTTACACATTACAATATTGCAACACTTGACTAGTGAATGCAATTAATGTTAAATTAGCGTAACGCGATTGTTCATACACTTGTACATTATAAAATCACAGTCGTTCACTATTGGTAGCACCACCCCTCTTCATCTGTTCAGGCAACTTCGGTTCCCTCGACAGAAGTGGGGCCAAGGTGTTCTTTACATTCGTGGCCAGCGATTTGTGACAGATGAAGCCTGCGACAGAAGGACAGGGCACTTATAAATAAAAGTTCCACGAGAAAAATATAACAAACTTTGCACACGTCACGATCAAATTATTTGATTAGTTCTGTATGGGTATAACTGCAGTGCATGACCAGCACATTGCGTTCCCCAGTAAAAATGCAAAAGAGGGCAAGAATGAAAAGCACACTGTGCCAAAGCTTTATGAATACCTGCTATGTCAAAGGTGTGAACCATACTTTACCACTTTGGCTGCAACATAATTTTCAGCTAGACATATGTATAACAAACATAAGAGGAGAGACAGGGCAGAGCTCTTGCCTTCAACTGCTGAAATTCATTCACAAACCCAGAGTGTCCCCAATGGACAAACAAATGATCCAACAAGTGTGCCAGAAATAACATTCAAGCAGGCCAGCAAAAACATTTCACTGGCGACAGAAGTCACTGTTGGTAAGCTTCTTAAGATATGCCACTTCTTGCCCAGCGAGTTCAAAAATGGCACGCTTACAAATATGTAAGCGTGCCATTTATGTAAGCGTGCCAGCCATGAAAATGCAGCAGTCTTACTGCCTGTCTGTCTAGAGAGCAGTCAGAGCCCACATATCTAGTTACAAACACGAGTTACGTTTTTAGTTTTAACAGTCAAATAAATAGAGTGCATTGCTCAGTGGATTTGCTTGCACGTAAAGTGACTTCCTTGCATGTCTGATCGTTTCAATTTCGTCAGCTGAAGCCTAGCGCTCTCTCGCAGTTGAGCTGTCAAAAAGATTGAGCTGCCTCTGCCCCTTCACTCTTCATTTTCCTGTTCAGCATAGGCGTTAGGAGATATGTCACAGCTAAACCAATCACACAAACTAGCCCAACTCTCTTATTTAACTTTGCCTACTGAGTAACAATATGTTTACTAAGAAAACTTACAAAAACTACGAGACATTTTGAAGTAATCTTGTCTGTTTACCCCAAGTGAGATGCAAACAGCTTTTGGAAGTTCGTATCGTGTAGCATATTTTCATTGCTCCTAAACAAAATTCCACCACGCCACAAGATTTAAGAGTAGCTTCAATTTAATTTGCATCGTACAAGCTGATATGCTGTTAAGTGCATTTTGTATGTCATAATTACTCTTCATAGGCTTCTCTACAAACAAACGTAATAACACGGCTGACAATGAAGTGTGTTTTCAAACTTCAGAACACCATTTTACTTTGGCTTTACGGCAGTTATGCAAGCTGGTTAGACTAAAGCCTGCAGAACACAACAGCTATAAGAAATGTTCTGTTTCAAAAGTGGCATATTCACTGTGGGATATACTTGTAAGAATATTATTTTTTTTATAACTATAAACCCACACTTACTGACAAGCAGTCTACGACAGCCAAATGCTCCTTTTGAAGTAAGAAATCACGAAAGAGTTGAACAGTTTCACAGTGGTATTCTAATGTACATGTCACAGTTTGTAAGAAGCGAAAAATAGCAGACACCAAACGCCTATTCAGAGCTGTTTGATTTAGTCAGCATGTTGAAAAAAGTTAAACACGTTTTCCCTAACTTAGCGGCGAAGTTGATTGATGGCGTGTTATAAATGGGCTAGGTGCTTACCGGCAAACAAGCACCAAACATCACATGCAAATATAAGGGGACCACCAAGCACACAAGACATCGAATAACTCATCTGGAATACAATATCCTATTAGCTTGTAGTGAAGTTTTAAACAGCAGACGGGACAATGTTAACGACCAAGCTATGGAACGCGCAAACAATGTAATAATATCAGGGGTTTAACGGCCCAAAACCACGATATGATTATGAGAGATGCCGTAGTGGAGGACTCCGGAAATTTCGAACACCTGGGGTTCTTTAAAGTGCACCTAAATCTAAGTACACGGGCCTCAAACATTTTCGCCTCCATCGAAAATGCAGCCGCCGCGACCGGGATTCGATCCCGCAAACTTCGGGCCAGCAGTCGGGCGCCATAACCACTAGACCACCGTGGCAGGGGCCAAACAATGTAAAAAAGAATATGGAAGTCGCTGAGCATTACAGTACAAGGAGCATGCATGCAAAAATTTGCTTCATCTGGTGACAAGATAGTCAGCACGCCATTAATAGATACGGCAGCAGAATTAACATTGCTCAATGATAAGACACCTGATGTGTCCCTTTTTTCCTTTCCTCTGTGAAAATTACTTTTTGAAACTGCAATATATGGCTGGATTTTACTAATAACATTCAGTTCGTAGTCACCACTCCGGCTGTGCTCTACCAGTCTTGCTCTTCGTTATTGCTGTTTCGCTCATAAAGGTAAAGAATAATACTTGAATGCCATAGTCCGCTGCCAGTTCATTGGCACAACTTGGTTAGGGCAAATACAATGCCTAAGACGGCACTCTAACACACAAGCATGCATACCTTACAACTTGTTTTACCAGGTTTTACTTCATCATGAAACTCTGAAAATCAATTTGTTAATTCTGCCTCGCATAGATGTCCCAAGTTTCCTCAAACAGTGAGATATCCTGCTATGGCGCTGTGCCGGTAGCTGACAACATATTTTTTCAGCACATCCTACCAGAAGCAGGTGGCAACAAGCATGAATGGCCAAGTGGAACATGTATATGACATGCACTTGCTATTACATATTGTTTCCTGTCTTGGAGTTGCTCACAATATAGGAGCAATAAGTCTCTCAATTGAAAAGGTCTAAACGGTCGATTTGTATTGATGGAAACAAATGATGACCATTTAATATGGCCTTGTCCAGACTTGCAGGAAGAATACTTCCATCTTTCACAGCAAGCTGTCCACCACTTCAGTCTCTTGAGCAGCTGTCTATGCTGGATACATGAATAACAGATACCACAAAAAGTTCCGTCAACTTGCGCACAAAGAGTCCTTACAGTACACAAGTAGTAATATTAAGCATGATGGCTTAACACAGGCATATCATTATATACCAAAATTGTCCTCAAAAATAGGCCCAGGATGCATTAAGAAGAAGTATTAGAGTAGCAGTGGGTCACTGCAAATAATTGTAATTTGCATTAGTTGTCGAATTTTGCTACAGTTGTGTATTACAAAAGGGTGAGATATACAGCTTGCCATATAGGTAATTTGAACACAAGAAAACTCCAGGAGCACTCCCATCAAAATATTAAATAAATATACGTGTGCTCAATTTGCAGAATGGATGACAATGAGCCCATTTATTGTATGACATCATGAATGTGGAGATTTCAAAAAAGCTTAAGATTCAGTAAAAGAGCAAGAATGCCAGACGGGACAGAAAAGATTGAGCACTGTGTCAGTTTTTCTGTCCCTCTGCTGTTCTTACTTTCATTAAATCTTGGGCACGCTTTAGCATCATGCCCAATTTTCCTCTCTCTGAAACAACTATCCTGCTTTACTAAAGTCCATCCATGTGCAGACCTGGTCCTTTACACTAGAAGTGCCTGTTCAATTTAATGAGCCCTTGATCCACAACTTGATGCCCTCAGGTAGCACATGACGGTTTATTGATCAGCTACCAGCTCGTATAGTTCACGGGCTATGCGACACCAGCATGACTACGAATGCTGGTGTGGCACTGCCGGAATTACACACACAGAAGTGCCCAGTGGGGTGGATGAGAGAACGACTATGTCGTAGCTAGAGTGGTGGAGTATGAGATGCAACACTCTGTTGTAGGTTCAGGCCCTGGCAGCGGAATGTTTGTATTTTTGTCTACATTAATTCCTCTTTATGTCATAATTACTACACTACTTTTAAAAACTACGAATAATCTCCCCTATACCTCCCTTGGCTTCATCAGGTTTTGTCGAACAAAAAAACTGAGCCCCTTGATCTATTCCATTTTTTTTAGTCTGTTCAATTTCTCAGTGCTGTAATCACGCCTGAGAACCAGTACCCTCACTGTGATCTGCAAACACATATACAGATATCCGAAATTACGTTCTCTAATTAATTACTTCATAAACTAAAGCAGCATTGTCACCAGTTTCACTGAATGCTAGATCTTAGTTGTGCATCCTGCAAATAAGAACCCCCTTTCAATTTCCTCTTTCTTTAGCAAAGCACCAAGGAAAACAAGAACTATACAGTACAACACAATCAAGTAGTGTCTCAATGCACCAGCACAGCCTAAACCATTTACCATTTGGGATAAGAAGCTTTTGCAATGGTGCTATTCCCTGTTACAAGAATTTGTATTAGAACGTGTATGGTTCATCAAAGAAAATATGAAAAGGCATGTCAGATATCTGACCCAATTTTTATCACAAACACAGCAACAAAAAGAGCATGTACTTGCTTAATAAGCCTAATTGAACTGACACTAATTATCAACCACTCATTACCTACTTTTTAATTGCTGACTTGAGCGCAGTTGTTTATATTAGAAAGTTGTGGTGCATGACAATCTAGCGCATACCAATTTTGCTTGAAATGTCGTCCCTTCCTTGTCACGTGCAGCTCAGACACGCCGCGTGTCCCGCGCCGGCCGCGCCCAGTTTCGATATCAACCTTAAAATTGGAAGTTCAATATCTCGGATAACGTGCGACTCTCGCGAGTTCAAAAAAAAAACGGCATGCCACAACTTGGCACGCACTATATCTTTTTAATATAAACTACCTCCCTCAATAATTAAAAAGTGGATGAACGAGTTGTTAATTAACAGCGTAAATTAATTTTGCTGTTAGGAGCTTGACTGTCACACAACGTTTATAAAAAATATGTAATGTCCAAAAAGAAAACACACACACTACATGCATGCTGTGCGACTTCCCGTTAAGTTTGATGTGTGTACTTCCTGTTACTACCAGTATCTATAGCGTGATTCACACAAATGCACCAAACCTGGTGCATCGCAGCTCCCTTGAGCGGTCTTCTTAAAAAGGACGCACGGTTTGAATGGGGCACCTTGCAAGAAAATGCTTTTCAAACGATAAAACAAAAGCTCACTTGCTGCCCAATATTAAGTAACTTCAATGATGACTGGACAACAGAAGTTCACACCGATGCCAGCCATGTTGGTCTAGGCGCAGTGCTAGTGCAGCGCGATCCAGATGGCATAGAACATGTTGTCCCTTACGCCAGCCGGGAACTTTCAGGCACCGAGCGCCACTATCACTCCAATGAGCTAGAATGTCTTGCAGTGGTATGGAGTGTCGATGATAAATTCCGACATTATCTTTACGGGCGCCAATTCACGGTGGTGACCGATAATGCTGCAATAGCGTGGATGTTTTCCAAGCAACAACTAAAGCACAAATTTGCCCGGTGGATAATCACGCTGCAAGAATACGATTTCGATGTGCGCCATCGCGCCGGGGGGCTAAACAACGTCACCGATGCCCTCTCACGGAACCCCCTTGACTGTGTGCCACAGACCAGGCAAAACCACATTTTTTTCACCCAGCTGGACATCTCCAAAGCTCAACAGGAGGACAAAGACTTGGCATCAATTATTGCATCTATCGCTGGCAAAGGAAACAACACGATGTTTGTGATGCGCAATGCCGCATTGTACCGTCGTCACTGGCAAGAGGACCGATCTCAAGAGGACCGATCTCAAAGTTTCAGTCAGGCTTGAGGCCTGCAAGAAAGTCAGCACCGCTTTCGTTTAACATAGGTTGCGGAGTTTTCCGCTGCATGGTCTCTACCCGGTTGCCATAAGCAGCAAAATGTGGGCAGCAACCACGAGTCGTCATGTGTGTTCTGTTGCGCTGTGTGACAGCGGTTCTTAGGCAGCATTTCCATCCGCCTTACACGTATGGATACATGAAGGTCCTTGGAAGCGCAAAAACACACAAAATACACAAGAAGAGCTAGACAAGACGAGCGCTCACAGAGAGTGGCCAGGCTCTATCGTACACCAAAAGGCAGCAGCAACAGGGAACGCATGCTTGCAACAACTAACAACTATCCCTCATGAACATCAACATGATACATGATGATATATGAACAAGAATTGAACGCCTTACCATTCCATTTGCCTGCGGCGAAAATGGAGTGCAACGGCGTAGCGTAATACCACGGCTATCTGCCCATTGCTGAAGCTTCTTGCTTAATAATGAGGGTCCGTCGTCTGATATCACAACATTCAGCCACGAGAATATCGCTTGGTCAAGCAAGGTCATGCATACCGTTGTTAGCGTCTTCTCGTACAGAATGCGCCGCTACCTGGTGCACTGCTCTACTGCAACCAGAAAAGGCAGTCTCTTGCGAACTCCAGGACTCGTCTTTTTTTAAATCCGCGAAGCCCACGTCAGCAACTTCAAAGGGTTTGTCTGAGTAACTTGGATAGACGAGCTCGGCGGGTCGAGGCCGGTATTTGGCTTGGTTCACTTGACAGAAGTGGCACGACTTGGCATAATCTTCTGTCTTTTTCATGTTTTTCTATGGGAACCATTTAAGAAGTTTGCTATACGTTCCCCCATAATCCATCATCACCACCCGATTCCGGGCTATCGTGGTACAAGTGAAGCACTTGTGGAATCGGTGTCTCTGGCAGAACGAACTTGCCATCATTGAAGTGAAGACTTTCATAACCTTCCTGTAATCTCAAGTTTACGATTCCACGCAGGGCATAGACTACCAATTGAGGCAGGGCATCAGCGTCTGTGAGATGACTACCTGCACGACGGAAGACGTCAGCGTCGTACTGTTGAAGTTCATTGACGCATCGGGCCAAATTCCCTCTGGCCTCTGACATATTCAAAGTGCGCATTAGTGCTTGCTGATCCGTGAACAATGCAAACTTTCTTCTGTCGTTGTATGATCGGAAATAGCGTGCAGCCATTAAAACGGCACGAGCCTACTTCTATGTTGAATAATAATCCTGAGTACGGTTGAAGGTTTAAGTGTGGTATCCTTAACCCTCAGATGCTGAGCTTGACGTGCACTTACGTCTCTTTGATACAAACAGCCCCTATCCGTTAATTGAAGCGTCCGAATTTATCTTAAAAAGTAAAGAGTCCGGTAACGTGAGAACAATGTCCAATGAAATGCGTTTTACAAGTTATTGATAAGCCCCTTCGTACATTTTGGTGCACATGAAAGGCACTTCTTTCTCTTTGAACTCCGTCAAGCAGTTTGTCATCTTCGGGAAAGCTTTAATAAAACCCCTCAAGTGACCTGGCAGCCCTAGAAAAAACTTGAAATGATTGAATATTGTGTGGCTTTGTAAGCTTCCTCATACTTTGCAGGGACTCCTGTTTCGTACTCTGGGTAGTTCCTTCGAAAACTCTTCCAAGGAAAACAACTTTTTACTTAAGGAACTCACCCTTCTCTACATTTATCTTGAAGTCCGCGTCACTGAGAGCATGTAACACTTTTTCAAGTTGTTCAGGGTGCGCTTGTTCTGACCGTGAGTACACGAGGATGTCGTCAATGTGAAGGTTGCACAAGATTCCGAAATGCGGCTTTAAACACATTTCGTCATCTTTTGAAACAAGGCTGGAGAATGTTTCGAGGCAACTGGGAGTCGATTGCACTCATACACATACACGTTAAATGTCCTATGTACGCGGCGAACTTTGTTTCTTCTTGCAGAGGCACTTTCCAGAAGTCTTTGCAAAAGTCGAGCCGCGAAGACATTTTGCAGCCTCCGGTTTCATTATTATTTCGTCAATATGTGGCATACAAAATGTAAAGTGGTCAGTTTGCTTGTTTTTCTGTCTGTAGTCGGTGCAGAGGCAAAATGTTCGGTCCTCTTTAGGTTCGAGAGTTATCGGCGAAGCAAAAGGAGATTAGGAAGGGCGTATACTGCCGGCATCAAACATTTTCTGTAACTCTTCCTTCAGCCACACCTTCTTTTATCTCGACATGTTATAGACCTTCAGTTTCATTACGGTCGTATCTCGGAGCTCAAATGGAACTTGAACCTTTGACGTTGCCTTTGCGTATTCGCCTATATGAAGTACTTCAGTATATACGCGAATGACGTCTTTTTCTGCAGTGGGCTTGCGGAGGTTTTCGTCCACTGTTCTGAAGGTAGGCAGCTGGCGGTCATCTTGCGCGGTAGCTTTCCCATCTCAATACAGGTTCAAACGTGATTCTTCCATAACTGCATAACCGGGCGGGACGAAAAAGTTGATCTTTCACACCGTGAAGAGCCAATACTTTTACAGTCGTGCTCGTGCCATGACACGTAATAAAGATCTCTGCCCCTTCACAATGCAGTTGTTTCCTTCCATCATATCCATACACAATGACAGGATAATATTTTCTTAAGTTAAGCTTAGGGATCACGTCCTTGTTAATCTCAGTGGTTGACGCTCCACTGTCAACAAGAGCTTTTAAGTCCTTCCCAATTTATTTGTTTATTTATTTATTTATTTATTTTTATTTAAATACTCTAAATGCCATTTGCGGCGTTACAGAGAGGCGTAGTTACAAGTTAGAGATGGTAGTCTTGAATGATGCATGATCAGGGTTGGGTTGCTGGCGATGGAGGCAGGAAGGTGGTTCCATTCGGATGAAGTCTTCGGCACGTAGGAGTGGAAGTACATGTTGGTATGGCAGATTGGCACATCAACTTTAAGTTATGGTCGATGCGAGATGAAGTGTAAGAAGGTGGCGTGAACAATGTGCGTTTTATTTAAGGATTCATGAAAAACATTTTGTGGAAGAGACATAGCCGGGCCTGCTTCCTCCGGTTAGA